>NW_021681260.1:42861-43381 GCF_001412515.2 Diachasma alloeum | reverse complement strand
GATTACTCAGATACAATCTTCCGATAGGCTCAAAATGAATTCCAGGAGTATCAATAAATTTCTCAACCACATGCCCCTCCCCCTTTATTTGAGGTGCCATGCTTCTCAGTATGAGCATTATTAAGGCCATTGCAAAATTTATCGACTTCCGTGTTTTTGTGAAATCACAGGTTCTTGAACTTGAGTTGGACGTCGACTTTAGGTGACGTTGCCTTGACGGCAGCCATGTTTGTCGACGTTGCACTCCTAGACATAAAAGTGCCTGTCGTCCCCAACAAGTCACAGTCCTCTTAAAAATTCCAAGTGGAAAGGTTATAATACCCCATAGCATCAAGATGAATAGTGTCAAGTGCTTTAAGTGCGGAATTGCTGGACATGTTTCACGAAAGTGTCCCTTCGCTGAGTGTGGAACATCTACCAACTGCGGAATCTGTTCGAGATCTCGTCGATTTCGACCTCGACCAACAGTATCCGTCTCTGCAGTTGTCAAAAGATGTTTTACTTGTGGTGAGCCCGGACA
>NW_021681260.1:23551-39742 GCF_001412515.2 Diachasma alloeum | reverse complement strand
GACTAACATGCTTTGATGCAAAGATTGGGTATATCTTCGGCGCAGATTAACATTTCTGTCAATCTCCCCATCTGAGTTGAATAGATTCCTCCGTGCTCCCGGCGTAGAGAGAGAATAGGAATCAAACTCACTTTCTTGTCGACTACCTCCTGGAGTTGACATACCGATTATTTATCTCTTGGCCAAAAAAAATAAAATAATCTTACTTGCGTAGCTACTACTCGATACTAGTCCCTTCTGTCAGACTAGGTTTCCACTGTACTAGCCCTTTTATTACGAATATGTAGTAGGGTAGGTTTCTGCCGTTAACCACTATGGCTAATCTCTCGCGCCCCCGATGAAAAGGTCCACGAAAATCTTCGGCTTGTTTACCTCGAAGGTAATAATGCTTCTCGCTCCCTCGATGAAAAGGTCCACGAAAATCTTCAGCTGGTTTACCTAATAGGTAATCTTCTCGCTCCTTCGATGAAAGAGTCGTTACACGTGTAGGCCAGACTACCCTGAAATAGTCCAATTCCTCAAATAATATCTCGTTCTCTATCACTGTGTAATTAGACAGTGGTTGATCAGGCCTCCGTCTTCCCAAAATAACGCTGCCACCAAAATATGTAATGGACCCGAGCGGTTGGGTTCAATTAGGGATGAATTACACGCGGGTAGTTGCAGTTGAATTTTGGAATGTTATTTGGGGCATAACAAAATTTTAATTTCTTTTTTGGCTCTTGGAAATGATTTTCCACGCGCGGCGATAATGATAGGGAGTTTCTGAGTCGTTAGGAGGATAGATGGATGACGTGTCTGATTAGCAATATGAGAAAAAAGCGAAAAACAAAAAAAAACATGATAATTCCAATTTTAATTTCTTTTTTGGTTTTTGGAAATGATTTTGGATGCGCGGCGATAAAGATGGGGAGTTTGTGAGTCGATGGGAGGATCGATGGATAACGTGTCTTATTATCGACATGAAAAAAAAAGCGAAAAACAATGAAAAAAAGAGTCCAGGGTCATGAGGGTCACTTAGGAGAGAGTCAAGCATCACTAGGGTCACTTGAGGAGAGTCAAGCATCATGAGGGTCACTTGGGGGAGAGTCAAGTGTCACGAGGGTCACTTGAGGGGAGAGTGAAGCGTCACGAGGGTCACTTGAGGGGAGAGTGGAGCATCACAAGGTTTACTTGGGGTGAGTCGAGGGTCATGAGGGTCACTTGGGGGAAAGTCGAGGGTCATGAAGGTCACTTGGGGGGAGAGTCGAGGGTCATGAGGGTCACATGAGGGAAGAGTGAAACTTCACGAGGGTCACTTGGGGGTGAGTCGAGGGTCATGAGGTTCGTTGGGGGAGAGTCGAGGGTCATGAAAGTCACTTGAGGGAGAGTCGAGGGTCATGAGGGTCACTTGGGAGAGAGTCGAGGGTCTTGAGGGTCGCTTAGGGGAGAGTCAAGCATCACGAGGGTCACTTGAGGGAAGAGTGAAGCGTCACGAGGGTCACTTGGGGGTGAGTCGAGGGTCATGAGGGTCACTTGGGGGAGAATCGAGGATCATGAGGGTCACTTGGGGGAGTTTGTGAGTCGATGGGAGGGTAGATGGATGACGTGTCTGATTACCAACATGAAAAAAAAAGCGAAAAACAAAGAAATTCATTGCAATTTTAATTTCTTTTTTCGCTTTCGGAAATGATTTTGGAAGATAGTCCATACAGACTATCCAGTCCAGAAGATTTTATAGTTGGATTATATGTTTTTGAAGGTGCCGATTCTAAATATGAAGTCCGTTTTGGCCAAAGCAGGTGCCTTCTATTTGTTCGTAACAATTCAATTGTTTAAAAGGAGATATTGCAAAAACTGTCGGAGATACAAAAGAAGTTGACAAACAAAAATTGTTCGTCATTTCAAAATACGGATTTTTTTATTATATTACTTTTTTCGATAACTACTACGGATGAAAAGATATTTGAGGCAACAGTGGAACGAGTGGTACGTTAGCGCGGGCGCACAGCACGAGCGCACTCCGATGCGTTTTGTCGAAAATTCGAAGAAGATAGAAAAAATTGTTTCAAATAAAAAAGATTTGTCATGAAATGTTGCATCAGATAAGTTTTGTGACATTTTTGCTACTCATAATAGTTTATGAAATATTTACATTTTCGCGCTGCATAACGGGGAAAATTGATGATCTGATCAACTTTCAATTGCAATTATCTCATAAACTATTGTGATTAGGGGAATTAGTTTACCTATAAAATTTATGCACCATCAAACGAAGAACATTTTTTGTCTGAATTTTTTATCTCTATCTCTTTTTATTCGCGAAATATCTACAGTGAAAGTTGGAAATGAGACCGGTTACGTCCATACGCTAATGTCATTCTGTGTCCCCTGATATGTCAAGAAGATTTTATTATTGGATTATTATTGTTGGCGTTTGTAAGCTGCTGGATTGATGACAGGCTTAGTAACCAAAGAGGAAAAAATTAGAGCAACAATATTTTGTTGTGCTACGTTTCATTTTTGATGGCCCTGAAAAGGGCCGATTGTGATGTTGTTTATGCTGGAAGTTGCTGGAAATGGCCTCCTCCAACAGCCACGCAGGCATGAATCCTCCGGAGGACGTCCACCCTCACACGTTGGAGCATCTCAGCACTGACATTGGTTGCGGCCGTATGCAATCGAGCCACCAGTTCCTCCGTGGTCTCTGGCTCTGTCTCGTAGACTTGTTCCTTTAGATAGCCCCAAAGGAAAAAGTCTAGCGGAGTCAAGTCCGGGAATCTAATAAGAATAGAAATTCATAATTTTCCGGAACACTTTATTGTTCTCGAGAAGTCTTACCGTGCAGGCCAGTGGAGCGGGCCATAACGACTGAACCAACATCCAGGGAACTGCGCATTCAAAAAGTCGGTGACGGTTCGAGCACAGTGAGAAGGTGCTCCATCCTGCTGGAACCACTGAGGTCTTCCTTCGAGTGATACATCCTCCAGTATTTCAGGAAGAGTCTGTGTGACGAATTCGAGTTACTGTTGGCTCTGTTGAAAACAAAAAAGGATAAAAATATGATTTTGCCGCCTCGATGTCATATGTGTGTGAATGCGGGCTTGATGAATACTCACATTCACATAATCCGGTAGCTTGGAAATGAACACACGATCACCCACTATTCCTCCCCACACGTTTACTTTCCACCGTGTCTGAAAACTTTTTTCTCTCACCGAATGAGAATTTTCAACAGCATAATTATGTAAATTATGCTGATTGAAAATGCCTTCTCTGGTAAACAGACATTCGTCTGTCCACATGATTTGGGCCAAAAAGTTTTCATTCCGGTAATGCAAGGCCAGAAACTCTTGAAAGTAGTTCCGGCGCTGCTCTGCATCTCCTGGCTCGAGTTTCTGAACTCTTGTGTAGTGGAACGGCTGGAGAGAATTCTCCAGCAGGATGCGATTCACCGTTGACTTCGGGCAGCCCATCGCTTTCGCGATCCTCCGACAACTCGTCGTCGGGTCTTCCTCTATACGGGCCAAGACTTCTTCCTCGACGTCACAATGACGTTGACGTCCCCCTTCGTGACCTGTTGGCACCACCTGGTTCTCTCGCATGCGCTTAGCCAAAGCCAGGAACACTTGTGGATATGGATGTCGTCGTTGGGGGTAATCCGTGCAATACCTCCGTGCTGCCTCTGCTGCGTCACACTCACATGCGCCATACATCAGGTGCATATCAGCGTATTCGCTTGCTGTGTAATTATCCATGTCTTTTCACTCCACGTCTAGCCCCGGCAAAAAATCAAACACGAATGACTCTCCCTCTCCAGAATACATAAAGTCGACCTGTCATTTCCTTTGTTTACCACTGACGGAACCTTCTAGAACCGTCTAGAACCGTCCGTGTTTACATCACTAGAGATGACGATGGAAATAAAACAAACACAGTTTTATTTATTTTAACGAAGAACATAAATACGATGGAAATAAAACAAAAACAGTTTTATTTATTTTATTTCCATCGTCATCGCTCGTGATGTAAACACAGACGGTTCTAGATGGTTCTAGAAGGTTTCGTCGGTGGTAAACAAAGGAAATGAGAGGTCGACTTTATGTATTCTGGAGAGGGAGTTTCATTCGTGTTTGATTCTTTGCCGGGGTTAGACGTGGAGTGAGAAGACATTCATAATTACACAGCAGGCGAATACGCTAATATGCACCAAATGTATGGCGCATGTGAGTGTGACGCAGCAGAGGCAGCACGGAGGTATTGCACGGATTACCCCGAACGACGACATCCATATCCACAAGTGTTCCTGGCTNCCGGTAATGCAAGGCCAGAAACTCTTGAAAGTAGTTCCGGCGCTGCTCTGCATCTCCTGGCTCGAGTTTCTGAACTCTTGTGTAGTGGAACGGCTGGAGAGAATTCTCCAGCAGGATGCGATTCACCGTTGACTTCGGGCAGCCCATCGCTTTCGCGATCCTCCGACAACTCGTCGTCGGGTCTTCCTCTACACGGGCCAAGACTTCTTCCTCGACGTCACAATGACGTTGACGTCCCCCTCCGTGACCTGTTGGCACCACCTGGTTCTCTCGCATGCGCTTAGCCAAAGCCAGGAACACTTGTGGATATGGATGTCGTCGTTGGGGGTAATCCGTGCAATACCTCCGTGCTGCCTCTGCTGCGTCACACTCACATGCGCCATACATCAGGTGCATATCAGCGTATTCGCTTGCTGTGTAATTATCCATGTCTTTTCACTCCACGTCTAGCCCCGGCAAAAAATCAAACACGAATGACTCTCCCTCTCCAGAATACATAAAGTCGACCTGTCATTTCCTTTGTTTACCACTGACGGAACCTTCTAGAACCGTCTAGAACCGTCCGTGTTTACATCACGAGAGATGACGATGGAAATAAAACAAACACAGTTTTATTTATTTTAACGAAGAACATAAATACGATGGAAATAAAACAAAAACAGTTTTATTTATTTTATTTCCATCGTCATCGCTCGTGATGTAAACACAGACGGTTCTAGATGGTTCTAGAAGGTTTCGTCGGTGGTAAACAAAGGAAATGAGAGGTCGACTTTATGTATTCTGGAGAGGGAGTTTCATTCGTGTTTGATTCTTTGCCGGGGTTAGACGTGGAGTGAGAAGACATTCATAATTACACAGCAGGCGAATACGCTAATATGCACCAAATGTATGGCGCATGTGAGTGTGACGCAGCAGAGGCAGCACGGAGGTATTGCACGGATTACCCCGAACGACGACATCCATATCCACAAGTGTTCCTGGCTTTGGATAAGCGCATGCGAGAGAACCAGGTGGTACCAACAGGTCACGGAGGGGGACGTCAACGTCATTGTGACGTCAAGGAAGAAGTCTTGGCCCGTGAGAGGAAGACCCGACGACGAGTTGTCTAAGGATCGCGAAAGCGATGGGCTGCCCGAAGTCAGCGGTGAATCGCATCCTGCTGGAGAATTCTCTCCACCCGTTTCACTACACAAGAGTTCAGAAACTCGAGCCAGGAGATGCAGAGCAGCGCCTGAACTACTGTCAAGAGTTTCTGGCCTTGCATTACCGGAATGAAAACTTTTTGGCCCAAATCATGTGGACAGACGAATGTCTGTTTACCAGAGAAGGCATTTTCAATCAGCATAATTTACATAATTATGCTGTTGAAAATCCTCATTCGGTGAGGGAAAAAAGTTTTCAGACACGGTGGAAAGTGAACGTGTGGGGAGGAATAGTGGGTGATCGTGTGTTCATTTCCAAGCTACCGGATTATGTGAATGTGAGTATTCATCAAGCCCGCATTCACACACATATGACATCGAGGTGGCAAAATAATATTTTTATCCTTTTTTGTTTTCAACAGGGCCGACAGTACCTCGAATTCGTCACGCAGACTCTTCCTGAAATACTGAACGATGTATCACTCGAAGGAAGACCTCGGTGGTTTCAGTAGGATGGAGTACCCCCTCACTGCGCTCCAACCGTCACCGACTTTTTAAATGCGCAGTTCCCTGGATGTTGGTTCGGTCGTTATGGCCTGCTCGAGAAAAATAAAGTGTTCCGGAAAATTATGAATTTCTATTCTTATTAGATCTCCGGACTTGACTCCGCTAGACTTTTTCCTTTGGGGCTATCTAAAGGAACAAGTCTACGAGACAGAGCCAGAGACCGCGGAGGAACTGGTGGCGCGATTGCATGCGGCCGCAATACGCTGCAGCATTTTATAGCAGAACTTGAATTTTGGTTTGATCATGCCTTCATGGAATAGTCCATATAATGAACTGATGAGGTGATTTTTTCCCGAATTTTCAAACCGTTTTTAAGGGCAGCACGGGTGATTCAAAGTTTGACAAGAATATCTGACCTACTGGCAGTTCATAGTCGTAATGCTTGGTGAAAAGTCGAATGGTTTTATGACAGTCCTTAGCCAGGTAGCAAAAGTTTCGGTCCGGTGCAATGAGGACTGAGGGTGAGGATCTTCCAGGTATACATGAAAGCCATGAAAGATCTGCCGTCGCCTATATAGTCAAACTGAAGAAACTGATGTAGCCCCGGTTTTCAAAAGTGGGGGACAAAGATGTGAGTGGGAATTGTATAAAGTGGGGGTAACTCTGAGGGCGATATTCTCCTCAGTTTTAGTATACATTCAACTGAATTTCATCTTTTTTCTTGCCGGTTGGAGTCACATCGAAATTAATATTTTAAAATTGATTTTTTTTTCTCAATTTCGCTTTCTTCCTCACTGATGAATTCTTCATCGAGAAAAATTAGATTTTTGATGGAACTCATATGGGCGATGCGCCTGATTATGAGACGGGAAGGCGGTCGGCGACCATAATTCTATATGTGAACACAGGCGTCGCTGCTGTTCCTCCGCAAGCACTCACGTATATGATGTGAGCGTATGTTAGTAGATTCCTAGTCACTATCGCATGTATGCATTCAAATGTCATAGCCCAGTTCACGTTCATTGTTTACCTTTTTGTTGTGCGGGTAATGTGAATTATAACATTAATTAATTACGGAATAAAAGTCAAATTATAAGGTAAAAGGCCATTATGAGGAGTGTGTGCTCATTCCCCGGTTGTAATTCGGGAAGTTCAAGTGATAAAAAGAGAAACAAACAACATGGGGTACGAAATAATTTGTTGTCAATTTGATCATATACAATTCGTTAATAATTCTATGAACTTATTGGATTTTCGTTCCTTAAATTTTTTATATACTGTAATGATTTTTCTTTGGCCTCAACAAATACTCAATAAACCCTAACCCAGAAGTCTCGATTATCCAAACGCGGCCAACTCATTACCTTCGTTCTCGTAATCCGACAAGTCTGAAACACCAAAAACCCTAACGCTAAAACTGGACTCCGGGAACAATCAGCAGCTCATCCAATCCTTACTTCGTGTATTTAGGGCGCCAGCCGATTTTTAGCAACGCGGAATCGACAAACCGCAAACGGAACCGTATTTTCTTAAATCTAAATACTGATNTAAAGCTGACAGAGAGAAGCAAAGGTATTGTCCACGAGGGGAACACGAATCCGAGCGAGAGAGACTATAGGAAGGTAGCGTACGTGCGAGGGAGAACGGATGAGGTAGCTACGCGAAATAAAAAAGAGAGCTCACGAAAAGGTATTAATTTTTTTTCTTACTTTTCGACTGTAATTAATCGAATTCCGAATTCAGGAGCGCCTTTGTAATGGTTTCCCTAACTCTTGCGCCATTTGAAACGCATTGAAATCGGGAATCTCATTTACCGAAAAGGTAACAAAAATGAGCTAGGGAGCTTGAATCAGCCACGTGGCTGATTTACCGGAAGGGAGCATTTCTAACCCGGAAATAGAGTTTTCTCCACGAAAATAGGTACCTTACGGTCTCCAATAATTTCCAAAATAATAGGTAGCTTATTCCTGAACGGAAGAGAGCTTAGATAATTTTATTGTTCTGGATTCCAACCATAAAGTAAAGATAACTAAAAGATAGCGTCCCCATGCCCAACCGGAATCCAAAACTCAACGAACGCTAGAGAGCATTAAAACGCGTAAAAGGTAGCTTAAGAGCAATTCAGGTAGCATCATTTCTCCTCCAGAACCCTTATGAGTCGGAGAAATATAAAGACATATGTAGCGTAGAATAATCACGTAAAGAGAGCGAGAAAAAGTAGCAAGCAAAAAGGTAGCAATGAAGCAGGTAGCGAGTTGCATAAAGCATGAAATTTAGCCCAAAAGTTACGGTAGGTAGCATTATTACTATTTGAATTTATTCAGGTAGCGTAATTATCATTTAAATAATTTCAGGTAGCTTCCAGGGAGCATTTGGGTTTGTTGGAAGGGAACCGTTCAAACCATGAGTATCGGTGTTGGCGTCATTCCGAGAGGTATCCATTCCGCGTGGTCCAACTGCTTTACCGAAAAACGCACTAATTCACTGTTAATCACCTCTAAATAAGTACACGAGTACTTACCACCGCCTGGAGCGTTGATTTCGACTGGATTTGGATCACGGGGCCTCGATAATTACCTCAAAAGGGAACGTGTTCAGGGAGCTAAATCGACTCGTATCTCACTCTTAGTCGTCCGGGTCAGGGGGGCCGAGCTCCAATGTTATTTGCTCAGATCGAGATTCGCCAAAACCGAACGCTTGGGGCGCTGCTGCGAGTGGTGGGGGGTACGGGGAATAGGAAGCGACGCTGACGCCATATTTGTTTACGACACATTCAACTGTGCAAAGTGCAACTGTGGCAGTGCGTGTGACTCTGTGAAAGGCAAAATTAAAACAATAAAAAATATCTATTCGACGATAAAAAGGGGAGAGGAATTATCCGTAACCTGTGTATTAATGACTCACGGTGAGTAAATTTCAAAAAATGAAATATGAAGATATATAAGGCATATTCAAAGTCCGGAAAATGAAGTCAATTCGTTCCATTCATAGTTAGATCTATTCTGGCAATCGAAATTAAGCTATCTATATTGTAACCCGATTTTTTACTCATTTTCAGTACCATCATGACTATGTGCAGTGTGCAAGGGTGTACAGCAAGTGCAGAACGTTTTTTCAATTTCCCAAAAACTGACGATAAATTAAGAATTTGGCTGTCGGTTACTGGGAATGAAAAATTGCTGCCAGATATGCACAGATTTGTTATACAGAAGAGGAGCTTGTGTTTTCTTCTGAGACTTTCGAATACTTTCGAATACACAATCTCCAATAGCACCAGCACTCAGTTTAGAATGTGGTAAGAGTATTGTTATAAATGAACACGACAGAGTGTCTGAACATCACATGATGGAGAGCCCACAGCCTTCTGAACAGTCTCCTCATAACCAAAACCAAGCGCAGGACAGTGTGATTGTGGAAGACCCAGGGCCTCCAGAGCAACAAGAAAATATAAACCCATCAGGTATAATTGATTCATATTTCTCTTCAACTAAATAGAATTGAGTGAATGGTTTGATAGAATTGGATCTCACAATTATGCAATTAGAAGCCTCACCTAATTCTCAACCTGAATGACAAATTACTTCAATTCATGTGTGCAATAAAACAAACTGATAAAATACGAAACAATAATAGAACTCGTAAAGAAACTACGCAATTAAAACTGTGATAAAACAAAGTAACTAAATGTGATGTTGAATGGCCAAAAATACCCAAATTTATGTGATTTTATTATATAAGGCTCGTGTGCACTTTGAAACTAAAGAAAAAAAATGTTATTTAATACTAATATGTTAGCTAATACTAATGTTATTCAATAAGTATCGTTAGCTCTAAGTATGGCGATATATAATGTGACTAAATGCGAAGATTTCGAAAAAATTATACGCAAAAAAGAGAACATTTCCGAATGCGTTAATTGTTGTTATATTTATCTTTAACTCAACATTTCCTTAAGAATGATAATATACCATGTAACTGCGCGCAGAAATATTGAGAAAATTATACGCAAGGAAGACAGAACCATTCCGAAAAAACAGTCATTGTTGTTGGATTTATTTTTAATTAAAAATTTCCTCACATTCATCCCCACTCCATTCTACCTCATCGACTATTCTGTACTCATCATCCGATCCACCACTCCAGATAGCCCAAAACGGCAAGACCAATTCTGTGATTTATTTTTTTCAGAATATGAATAGATTAATTTTGGAAACACAGTTTTGAGAACGAAAATCGAGAATGAGAATTTCCTCGAAGTTAGGACAAGTAATAGCGAAACTAAGCACAATCATTCTTAGTTTAATTCAAAAGCTATTGAACATCTGACTTTTTAGATCTAATTTCCAGGCAAACATTCTTAGAATCGACGGCGAAGGGACTTGTTTTCAGGATTTCTTACTCGTTGAATTCAATGGCCATGAGATCCTGAAAGCGAATGGCTTTTCCCTGGAAACCGAAAATGTTGTCTCTATGTATCGTTTGAAGTCGATACCGCCGCGGCAGTAACTTCCGTCTTTCACCCCCTCCTCAACTCATTCTACTGACAACAGCGCACCTAGTAGACAGTTCTTGCGAAACGAGCTCTAATTTTTCCCATTTGAGCTCGACCCCCCTGGTCCGGGTGGATACTCTAATGGCGACTATCGCGTGTGTCCTCTCGGGCCTGTTGCATAGTGGTGGGCAGGGTTGGGCAAGTAAATTACCTTAGGTAAATTACGTGGTTTTTGACCGGTCATAAAGTAGGTAAATTACCCGGGCGAGTTGTCGGCTTTTTGACTTGTCAAAAACCTATGTGGCGCCATCTATTAGCACCTTGTGGAACCGGGAGATTTTTACCGAGAATACCGCCTGTCAGAGTTACAAGGGTCAAAATTCGAAAAAATCATACCCACTGAGGTTATGCCTCGCGAGGGTCAATCGTCGCAAAGGTCATACCTCGCAAGGGTCAAACGTGACAATCATAACTTGCGAGGGTCAAACGTCACAATCATAACTTGCGAGCGTCAAATGATCATAAGCTGTTGCAACAAAGACCAAACGGAATAGTTTCAGATTATTTTTTCTTAATTCATGATCGTTCCACCCTTGTCATTGTTCTGCCTACAGGAGAGATAAGTTGAAAAATCACAAGAGTAAAAATTAAGACGCAGGCAAGCAGGAAAATCACAAACGATCAAGAAACAATCACAAAGTAGGTAAATCATAAGGGTCAATCAGGATAACTATGCCGTGACCTGTTTGACCCTTGCGAACCTACTTGCTTTTTTTGTTTAAACTTTATGACCGTTGGAACCTTGTAATTGTACCGCCTGGCGTCCCCCGTTGACCCTCTTATTAGTTTCATCCTCCAGATTAAAGGATTGCTTCCATTGTTTGACCCTTGCGATGTTTGACCCTAAGAAAGCATAACCCTTGCGATGTTTAACCTTCGCGAGGATAACCCTCGTGATCGTTTGATCTTGACGATTTCCGGCCGATGTGCCTCTCACTTTTGACCCTTGTGACTTTTTAGCTTAGCTTCCTTGTAAAGAGCTTTCTGACACTTTTTGACATTTTTGACGCCCCAGAGGTACATTACCGGTATTTGACAATGTCACGTCATAAACTTCCATCTGCGAGATATGCCCAACCCTGGTGGTGGGGAGTCTGGGGGAGACTAGCCCCGTACGGTGCTGACTCGAGTGCCGGAGACGCGAACTATCGATTCCCGGGGTAATTGAGCGCGAAATATTTGAACGTTTAAATTTGAATTTTCATATAATTGATTCTAATTATTTCAACTGAACAAAACCATAATGACTTGAACTCAACGCGAAATTGAGATGGCTGAGCGAGTCTTCACTCCATCTACGACCGGAATAAGGTAGCTTATCTACAGAGGGCACTCTCCGGAAAGGAACTAGGACTTTACCAACGAAAACTCAAACGCAAACTTAACTAAACTAAAAGCCCAATGGCGATCCGTTTCGACGACAGGGCAATCGTCTCCGCGGCTTTCCAACTGAAAGTCCTAACACTCTCGCTCAAGGGAGCGCAAGCATTTCAACTCGACCTATGTACTCACTCTATCGACAAACCAAAAAGGGTTACAGGAAACACTGGGTAGCACATTATCTTGGCCAAATATTCCACGGTGATATCCTGATCCTTAACCGAATTTACATAGGAAAATCTAAAAAATTACTAAACTTTAACTCAACAAAACTGATTCGAAAAAGAAATATCTGCAAAATATCTGGTTTATTTAATGAAGTTATTTAATGAATATTATTCTCAAAATTTAGGGAATCGATTCACGCGATAGGTAACCAATTTAAGTAGTTCTCCGAACTTAAGGTAGCTCTGAAGTAGAGTTAAGGTAGCAGGTAGTTCTAATCCTCCGTATAGATTTTTATCGCGACAAAAAGGTAACGTTATAAATTTTTACTCTCTCTCTCTCTCTCTCTCTCTCTCTCTCTCTCTCTTTCTATACATAAATACCCTGGAGTTCCGCAGGTGACGAATTCGCCTGGAATTTCGTCACAATACAAACAATTGATTGATGACTTTTAAGCTATTTAATCCGTGTAATCCAATAATCCATGATTGGAAATCTACAAAACAAGAAAAAAGGTTAAAAGCAAACAGAATTATTTACATCATTTAATGAAATACGTGTAGTAAAAGTGCCAGGGAATATAGTAACCCCTTTTCAACTCCTTGAATTCAGTTTCTCACATTCACACTCCAATATGATAATTTTCTATGCATCATTAATTTCAGACGCCACTGGTTAATCACTCATTTACAAACTTTATTTATGTAAATCAATAGAAGGCATTTCTGTCTTGCCTATTTCGAATAAAGAATGTTGACAACTTGGCTTGCAAAACAGTATGCGCCCTACCACTCGTCCCATATATCCCCTCCAAGCGGCCGATAGTGATGTGACACTAGAGCCCTCGAGGTATTTGAAACCGGGTTTCAGGCGCATTATCGTAATCAATGTTCGGCCTCCTGGGCTCTATTCTCCATGAGTCTAGTAACGTCCTCCAGACCTCCAGGGGTCGCGGTTTCACCCATAACCGCTATGCCTTAGGTCTTTCATCGGTTTGTCGCTCAGTTCATCTAGTCGCGGCTTCCTTCAGCCGCCTCTAGATATCGCATTATGTCTCAATTTTAGAGTTCACGTCTCTTTTTAAGGGGATTTCAACCCGCAACGAGAAAATCTCGTTACATCCTTGACTTAAAATTTCCAAATTTTCAAGGCGATAATTAATTGAAATACTCAAGCCGATAATTCAAGTTTAAATCTGGTAATTCGATGAATAGTATTAAAGGATAATTTTCTGGAATTTACGGCAATTCATTGAACGAAAATTTGGCTCCAAAATTTCACAAAATTCTCCTCTGAATGGAAATTGATAAGTTCGTGACATTTACTTGGGCGGTGCACGGGCACACTTTACCTGAAACCTTTCAGACTAATTTTGAAGCAATTTATGATGCAAGAATGCTCATTTCTTGTGCGTTACTCATCTCTGGGGGGGAGGGATATCTTCGTACTTTGTCTTCCTCAAAAAGGAATAACTATTTATAATTTTGCCGCCGGCATTGAGGGTCAGTTTAAGAAATACTTCTGAACAGACGACATCGGTGCAACTTTTGCGTTAAAATCTCCTTCCTTCAATAAATAATAACAAAGAAGTGCGCTCAAATATGGCAACAACCCGACAGACTACCGAAATTGCATTAGTTGGTAATGCAACGCCGGAAATCAATTGCGTTTGTGGAACTCAATTGCCTTCGAATAAGCAGGTTTTGAAATTTTATTTTTTCTATACGAGACATGCCTCACCAAAACTTTCCAGCCGTGAAGCTGCAACATATGTTGTGCGAAAGTGTGCAATTTTTTGGAACTATGCAGGGATTCCAATCGTGAAAGAGTGCCATGCGATTGCGAAAATGGAAAAATTATTGAACGAGTACAAGACCATCCTCAAATACGGCGCCCGGAAAGGAACAAATGATAATGTTCGGTCGAAGGAGGTCGATTTTCAATGTACGTTGAATGACTTATTCAATACTGCACATCAAAGCCAAGTCAATGCTTTGAAAAATGAAAACGCTAAAAAATTACTGGATCTGCATGAAGACAAGGGACGACGAGGTTGTTTGGAAGAAAAAACCACCATGGAAACAGGAATCATTCGTGAAGAGCTCACTGAAGAGGAAGTAGAAAGAAGCGAGCCAACCAACCAAGGTATAACTTTTCAATCGATAAATTTTTATGTAAAAATTTCTCAAGGAACGAATTGTTTCTGGGCCGCTACTTATTCTGCGGTACGGAGAGAATGATTCAATAGGGAGCACACGTATTTTTTATCTATTTTTTTTCTCAATCTAGAGTTTGTAACAATACCGCCAATAATTCCTAGCGGAACCTGGGAGGGGCGACGTGCACCATCTCTCTCGCACGTTAGCAGCCTAGTGTGACTGCCGTGCTGTGACGTATCAGTCGCGGGACAGTAGATTCAAGCGTTCTGAAAAAAGTCGATCGACTTCCAGTTCTTGTAACAGGACATGGCTGGAATCAATTGCTCGGTATTGCTAGACTCGAGAAAGGATCCGGGGAATTACAGTCAAAAGCTGTTTATGAGTACTTGAAGGAATGGGGCATTGTTGATGAAATATGCGCCATGGTCTTTCATACTACTGCGAGTAACATAGGATCCGTAAGTGGCGCTTGTGTCCTGCTTGAAAAATTCCTTGGGAGAGATCTTTTGTATTTAGCGTGCCGCCATCATGTCTTTGAACTCCTTCTGAAAACTGCATTCGAATCATCGATGGGGAGTACGACCGGGCCTGATGTTTCGATATTTAGAAGGTTTCAAGGATGATGGAAAAGTATGAACCAAGAACAGTTCTCACCCGGAGTGGAAGACAACGTAGTAAAGCAAGCCTTGCAGCAGAACATTGAAGACGACCTCACTTTCACTCAAGAACAATTGAAGGCAAGTTATAATTGCAATTAGATTTATATGAAGATTATTCCCCCTTGAAACATTATGAATTTCAATGTTTTTTTTTAATTACAGAAAGGAAATATCCGTAATGACTACAGAGAATTTCTGGAAAGTTGGCAAAAGGTTACCGTTTTCGAGCTCTTGGACCCATTCATCATGCCAGGTGGATGGCTAAAGCGATTTATTCGCTCAAAATATTTCTCTTCAGGGAACAATTTTGTTTGGAGCCAGCAGAGAAGTCAGGCCTAAGATATGTGTGTATTTTCATCATACGCCTCTATCAGAAAGCTTGGTTTACGGCTCCAAATCCGGTTACAGCTCCCAACAACGACTTGATTCTGCTAAAAAATTTGCAAGCAAATGCGCCTGCCACTAGCGGTCTTCCTCCCGAAGTTTGTAAAGCAGTATTTGATAGATTCTCGAATCATCTATGGTATTTATCAGAGGAACTGATTGCTCTCGCATTTTTTTATGAAAACGTGAGTAGCGATTGTAAGAGGAAGATGTCTCAAGCAATTAAATCACGTTCTCCTCTCACTGATCGTAGGGAGAGAAGACAATTAGGGATCAAAGAACAGAAATCCATTCAAAATCTATTTTTAGACTCTTTTCAAACTCAGAACACTATGCAATTTTTTGAGATCTTGAAAATTGATCCCACTTTTCTTGATAGTGATCCAACAACATGGGAGAGGAGAGACGATTATAAACAAGCCCTGGAAGTTGTCCGACATTTACATGTGACAAACGATATTGCTGAAAGAAGCGTAGCTCTCGTAAGTGAATATAATAATTTGCTTACGAAAGATGAGAGCAACAAACAGCAATTGATGCTGGTTGTTAAGAAATTGCGAGAATTATCACCAGATTGTACCAAAGAGAGCATATGGGGCGTTCATTCAAACTCTTTCCCAATAGACTCCTCAATCAATGTTGTTTAAAATATTATAATTTTTGAAAAAATTTCCAAAAGTATTTGTGTGAATTTGAAGAAAATATGCAATATTGTCTTTTTTTATAACAATATTATAACTGAATGATCTCGTTGGTTTTGCTGAATGCACTCAATTAAATAACAATGGCATAATCAGTAACAGTTCTGTTGTGAAAAATACTAAATCTATGTGACAAAAAAAACAAATAAAAATGATGTCCTTCATTAAAATACACTTTCTTTGATCCATTTTTTATTCCTAACCATAATAGAAAAATATTTGAGACTCAACTCTAGGAAGAATAAGCAAA
>NW_021681260.1:18725-21471 GCF_001412515.2 Diachasma alloeum | reverse complement strand
TTTTGCTGAATGCACTCAATTAAATAACAATGGCATAATCAGTAACAGTTCTGTTGTGAAAAATACTAAATCTATGTGACAAAAAAAACAAATAAAAATGATGTCCTTCATTAAAATACACTTTCTTTGATCCATTTTTTATTCCTAACCATAATAGAAAAATATTTGAGACTCAACTCTAGGAAGAATAAGCAAAGATGTAGTTGCAAGTTCAACAATCAAATAGTTGATAATAATGCCTAGGGCAAATCATATGGAAGAAAATCTAAACTGATTAAATAAAACTGACGGATAGACTGAATAAAATAACTTCACACCAAATTATGATATCGTTATCAATCGAGCTTTATTGCAATCCACATATAGAGAGGAATCCAAAAATATTCTACTTAATTGCAATTACGAAAAATTAACAAAAAAAATATTTTGGGAAAAAAGGATTTGGGTTATTTATTGCGTGCAATAAAGGACAGCGTTTCGTCCGAAAGAACACTCGGACGAGGAAGGGGTCGACCAACCCTATATCCATTGTATTATATGGCTCCTCATAATAACCCCGAGTAATCCATGCACCTGACAATGTTGACAAATTTAAGAATTTTCTTTGGCATTTTTCATCGACTTAAAATTGAAAAAAAAAGTTTTAGTCTTTTCAGAAGGATAGTAGAAGAGTTGACGAATCATGTATCGAGCGCTCAAATGGAACTGTTATTCCTAAAGGACCTTAAAAGGTCCTTCAATATCCCTGTTTTCAGCAAAAATCGTACATTTTTATTCACGAATAAATGAGTGCGAAAATTAAAAAAAAATATTTTCGCATTCTATGATGCTCTGGGAAAAATCTCATGATCAGTAATGATAATTATGTTGATCATTACTTTACATAATATTGATTGTAAGATTTATATCATGCTTCATGTGTAAATTCCCATAAGAATATTCCAATCTCTGTGCTGCCCGAAAAAACGGTTTAAAAATTCGGGAAAAATTAACCTGGTCATTTTTTTTCATGAACCAATGTCAGTGCTGAGATGCTCCAACGTGTGAGGATGGACGTCCTCCGGAGGATTCATGCCTGCGTGGCTGCTGGAGGAGGCCATTTCCAGCAACTCCCAGCATAAACAACATCACAATCGGCCCTTTTCATGGCCATCAAAAATGAAACGTAGCACAACAAAATATTGTTGCTCTAATTTTTTCCTCTTTGGTTACTAAGCCTATCATCAATCCAGCAACTTACAAACGCCAACAATAATAATCCAACAATAAAATCTTCTTGACATATCAGGGGACACAGAATGACATTAGCGTATGGACGTAACCGGTCTCATTTCCAACTTTCACTGTAGATATTTCGCGAATAAAAAGAGATAGAGAAAAAAAATTCAGACAAAAAATGTTCTTCGTTTGATGATGCATAAATTTTGTAGGTAAACTAATTCCCCTAATCACAATAGTTTATGAGATAATTGCAATTGAAAGTTGACCAGATCATCAATTTTCCGCGTTATGCAGCGCGAAAATGTAAATATTTCATAAACTATTATGAGTAGCAAAAATGTCGCAAAACTTATCTGATGCAACATTTCATGACAAATCTTTTTTATTTGAAACAATTTTTTCTATCTTCTTCGAGTTTTCGACAAAACGCATCGGAGTGCGCTCGTGCTATGCACCCGCGCTAACGTACCGCTCGTTCCACTCTTGCCTCAAATATCTTTNATTTTTTTTCATGAACCAATGTCAGTGCTGAGATGCTCCAACGTGTGAGGATGGACGTCCTCCGGAGGATTCATGCCTGCGTGGCTGCTGGAGGAGGCCATTTCCAGCAACTCCCAGCATAAACAACATCACAATCGGCCCTTTTCATGGCCATCAAAAATGAAACGTAGCACAACAAAATATTGTTGCTCTAATTTTTTCCTCTTTGGTTACTAAGCCTATCATCAATCCAGCAACTTACAAACGCCAACAATAATAATCCAACAATAAAATCTTCTTGACATATCAGGGGACACAGAATGACATTAGCGTATGGACGTAACCGGTCTCATTTCCAACTTTCACTGTAGATATTTCGCGAATAAAAAGAGATAGAGAAAAAAAATTCAGACAAAAAATGTTCTTCGTTTGATGATGCATAAATTTTGTAGGTAAACTAATTCCCCTAATCACAATAGTTTATGAGATAATTGCAATTGAAAGTTGACCAGATCATCAATTTTCCGCGTTATGCAGCGCGAAAATGTAAATATTTCATAAACTATTATGAGTAGCAAAAATGTCGCAAAACTTATCTGATGCAACATTTCATGACAAATCTTTTTTATTTGAAACAATTTTTTCTATCTTCTTCGAGTTTTCGACAAAACGCATCGGAGTGCGCTCGTGCTATGCACCCGCGCTAACGTACCGCTCGTTCCACTCTTGCCTCAAATATCTTTTCATCCATAGTAGTTATCGAAAAAAGTAATATGATAAAAAATCCGTATTTTGAAATGACGAACAATTTTTGTTTGTCAACTTCTTTTGTATCTCCGACAGTTTTTGCAATATCTTCTTTTAAACAATTAAATTGTTATGAACAAATAGAAAGCACCTGCTTTGGCAAAAACGGACTTCATATTCAGAATCAGCACCTTCAAAAACATATAATCCAACTATAAAATCTTCTGGACTGGATAGTCTGTATGGACTATCTTCCAAAATCATTTCCGAAAGCGAAAAAAGAAATTAAAATTGCAAT
>NW_021681260.1:6176-12314 GCF_001412515.2 Diachasma alloeum | reverse complement strand
TAGAGAGGAATCCAAAAATATTCTACTTAATTGCAATTACGAAAAATTAACAAAAAAAATATTTTGGGAAAAAAGGATTTGGGTTATTTATTGCGTGCAATAAAGGACAGCGTTTCGTCCGAAAGAACACTCGGACGAGGAAGGGGTCGACCAACCCTATATCCATT
The DNA here is from genome assembly GCF_001412515.2 of Diachasma alloeum. Taxonomy (NCBI): domain Eukaryota; kingdom Metazoa; phylum Arthropoda; class Insecta; order Hymenoptera; family Braconidae; genus Diachasma; species Diachasma alloeum. The sequence goes on along the minus strand of NW_021681260.1, from coordinate 12,147 downwards.
GTATTATATGGCTCCTCATAATAACCCCGAGTAATCCATGCACCTGACAATGTTGACAAATTTAAGAATTTTCTTTGGCATTTTTCATCGACTTAAAATTGAAAAAAAAAGTTTTAGTCTTTTCAGAAGGATAGTAGAAGAGTTGACGAATCATGTATCGAGCGCTCAAATGGAACTGTTATTCCTAAAGGACCTTAAAAGGTCCTTCAATATCCCTGTTTTCAGCAAAAATCGTACATTTTTATTCACGAATAAATGAGTGCGAAAATTAAAAAAAAATATTTTCGCATTCTATGATGCTCTGGGAAAAATCTCATGATCAGTAATGATAATTATGTTGATCATTACTTTACATAATATTGATTGTAAGATTTATATCATGCTTCATGTGTAAATTCCCATAAGAATATTCCAATCTCTGTGCTGCCCGAAAAAACGGTTTAAAAATTCGGGAAAAATTAACCTGGTCATTTTTTTTCATGAACCAATGTCAGTGCTGAGATGCTCCAACGTGTGAGGATGGACGTCCTCCGGAGGATTCATGCCTGCGTGGCTGCTGGAGGAGGCCATTTCCAGCAACTCCCAGCATAAACAACATCACAATCGGCCCTTTTCATGGCCATCAAAAATGAAACGTAGCACAACAAAATATTGTTGCTCTAATTTTTTCCTCTTTGGTTACTAAGCCTATCATCAATCCAGCAACTTACAAACGCCAACAATAATAATCCAACAATAAAATCTTCTTGACATATCAGGGGACACAGAATGACATTAGCGTATGGACGTAACCGGTCTCATTTCCAACTTTCACTGTAGATATTTCGCGAATAAAAAGAGATAGAGAAAAAAAATTCAGACAAAAAATGTTCTTCGTTTGATGATGCATAAATTTTGTAGGTAAACTAATTCCCCTAATCACAATAGTTTATGAGATAATTGCAATTGAAAGTTGACCAGATCATCAATTTTCCGCGTTATGCAGCGCGAAAATGTAAATATTTCATAAACTATTATGAGTAGCAAAAATGTCGCAAAACTTATCTGATGCAACATTTCATGACAAATCTTTTTTATTTGAAACAATTTTTTCTATCTTCTTCGAGTTTTCGACAAAACGCATCGGAGTGCGCTCGTGCTATGCACCCGCGCTAACGTACCGCTCGTTCCACTCTTGCCTCAAATATCTTTTCATCCATAGTAGTTATCGAAAAAAGTAATATGATAAAAAATCCGTATTTTGAAATGACGAACAATTTTTGTTTGTCAACTTCTTTTGTATCTCCGACAGTTTTTGCAATATCTTCTTTTAAACAATTAAATTGTTATGAACAAATAGAAAGCACCTGCTTTGGCAAAAACGGACTTCATATTCAGAATCAGCACCTTCAAAAACATATAATCCAACTATAAAATCTTCTGGACTGGATAGTCTGTATGGACTATCTTCCAAAATCATTTCCGAAAGCGAAAAAAGAAATTAAAATTGCAATGAATTTCTTTGTTTTTCGCTTTTTTTCATGTTGATAATCACACACGTCATCCATCTACCCTCTCATCGACTCACAAACTCCCCCAAGTGACCCTCATGACCCTCGATTCTCCCCCAAGTGACCCTCATGACCCTCGACTCACCCCCAAGTGACCCTCGTGACGCTTCACTCTTCCCTCAAGTGACCCTCGTGATGCTTGACTCTCCCCTAAGCGACCCTCAAGACCCTCGACTCCCCTCCAAGTGACCCTCATGACCCTCGACTCTCCCTCAAGTGACTTTCATGACCCTCGACTCTCCCCCAACGAACCTCATGACCCTCGACTCACCCCCAAGTGACCCTCGTGAAGTTTCACTCTTCCCTCAAGTGACCCTCATGACCCTCGACTCTCCCCCCAAGTGACCTTCATGACCCTCGACTTTCCCCNTCAAGTGACCCTCATGACCCTCGACTCTCCCCCCAAGTGACCCTCATGACCCTCGACTCTCCCCTCAAGTGACCCTCGTGACGCTTCACTCTCTCCTCAAGTGACCCTCGTGACACTTGACTGTCCCCCAAGTGACCCTCATGATGCTTGACTCTCTTCAAGTGACTCTAGTGATGTTTGACTCTCTCCTAAGTGACCCTCATGACCCTGGACTCTTTTTTTCATTGTTTTTCGCTTTTTTTTCTCATGTCGATAATAAGACACGTTATCCATCGATCCTCCCATCGACTCACAAACTCCCCATCTTTATCGCCGCGCATCCAAAATCATTTCCAAAAACCAAAAAAGAAATTAAAATTGGAATTATCATGTTTTTTTTTGTTTTTCGCTTTTTTCTCATATTGCTAATCAGACACGTCATCCATCTATCATCCCAACGACTCAGAAACTCCCCATCATTATCGCCGCGCATCCAAAATCATTTCCAAAAGCAAAAAAGAAATTAAAATTGGAATTATCTTTTTTTTTCTTTGTTTTTTGCTTTTTTTATGTCGGTAACCAGACATGTCATCCATCTATCCTCCCATCGACTCACAAACTCCTCATATTNATCCCAACGACTCAGAAACTCCCCATCATTATCGCCGCGCATCCAAAATCATTTCCAAAAGCAAAAAAGAAATTAAAATTGGAATTATCTTTTTTTTTCTTTGTTTTTTGCTTTTTTTATGTCGGTAACCAGACATGTCATCCATCTATCCTCCCATCGACTCACAAACTCCTCATATTTATCGCCGCGCGTCCAAAATCATTTCCAAGAGCCAAAAAAGAAATTAAAATTTGAATTTTTTTTTTCTTTGTTTTTCTTTTTTTTCATTTCGGGAATCAGACACGTTCCCTTTCTTCATCGAAAATGATTGGGGTTGCGAGGGACCCCAATTAATAGACCTAATCGTAGTCATCAGAAAAACCCAAAAATAAAGGAAAGAAAATTCTTCGGTTTCGCGATTTTATCCTTTTGCAAATTAATTCGCGGTGCTAATGGGCTGGAAGGGGTGTGGTGGCTACGTATCGATGTACTACATAAAAAAACGCGTTTTTTTCAAAAAATATGAACCCTTTAAAAAAATATTTTTCGGCCCTGGAATAAGTAGTAACAGAATGTTTAAAAATAAAAAGTCAGACAAAGTTAAAAAATGAAAAACCAAAAAAAAAATGGTCTGTACGAAAAACCGAAAGGGAACTTTCGATCCCAAATTTCATCCTCTACAATACCTTCCGAGGAAAGTGATCGGTTGCGGGACACCCGTATATTAAAACGCATTTAATCAGGATAATGAAATAATCAAAAATTCGGTTTTTTTCCCTATTTCTATGTAGACAGTTTTATTTCGCTGGGAAAAATTATGAAAACGTTCTATGTATGGTATGAAAATACCTCATATTTTTTCAAGAGTCGTAATATTAAATCGGTTAAAAGAAAATTAATGATACACACTAAATGAGAAGTATACTGTTTTTTCTTGTTCAGCCCATGACCACTGTAGTAATATTATGACGTATCTAGCTTTAACCAACCCTTGACATAGTATAATTTTTAACTTGAAACTTATATGCGAAATTTTTCACTAAATGTTATGTACTTTTCTAATTTCATAAGCAAGTTCTGTCATTATTTAGGGTGCTTTATACTGATTATATTGTTTCCAAGTTACATTCCAAATATCAAAATTCATACTTACCTGCTAAATTCAGAGAAGGACGATGGTTCACAACTTCTTTCTATTACCAGAAATATTTCGTGTAAAATGTTGACGATGTTCTTCCCACTTTTTTCTTCTGGATGCAAATTTGAACAAATAAGTCATCATGAAATTCCATTTCTCAAAATAATACTTATGATTTATTTCCTATAAATAATTGAGTAATTACTACTCTCATCCTCTTGATTATGTGGAAGATGATGCCAAAATAGTGAGAGCGGCTCATCTCCGCAGTTGTAAAATATCACAAAAATTTCAAGGAACTTCGTAGAAAGTAGAAAACAAAATTTACGTAATTGTCATTTTGCAAAGTTCTGTTATTTATTTTGGCTTATGACCGATAAATAAAAAATAACTAGTAGAAAGATGATTAAATAAATGTTTTCTGTTTCTCCAACATCCCTTGAAATCTTTTGGATAGTGGGTGAGTAGCTCCTATTTCACGAATCGACAAAATGAAAAAATGACTATTATCGCTTTACAAAATTTGACCATAAACAGTATATGAACCTTTGCAATAAGTTGGAAAATTTGAAGAACAAATAGGATTAGATTAGATAGGACTCATGGAAGGAGAGGAAGGAGGATTTTTTGGAATAGCAATTTCTAATCCGACTGACTTCTGTATAATGAAAATTTGGGTATCATTTCCATTGCCATTCGAATGACTCTTTGCTTTACACACAAAGAATTAATGAATTAAATGAACATTATACAATGAGTCCCATGATAAAATCAATTAACAAACTGCGGTCATTGGACAATCTGATTCTTGCCTGTGCAATTCCTTTTGCCTTTGTTGAATATAATTTATGGGGTTGGATAATCGATGCATACATGATATTGAGATAATAATAATAATAATAATAATAATATTGATAACAGTAATAGTAATAATTATAGTAAGCATTCATTTATTTATTCATTCAATTTTTTTCCACTTTTATCTGGTTTACAAGGCGACAGCAAAGTAAAGATTGAATAGCAATATATTGAGGAAAAAATTAATACCGAAAGCGGACCTGAACGTTGTTTGAAGTCATGGAAGATATGTCTCGGGGCGCCATTACTCCGTGTAAAAGATTCGGACGAATTACGGTTGATAAGCGATTGCCGTCTAAAATCTCTACCATGCCGACGTCGGTTGACGACTCTCGTATGAAAATCGGGCCATTCTCAGTGTAGACTAGTTCCCGTGTAGAGTTGTATTTGTGCAGAGATGTCCTTCGCGGTTTCGCACTACCATGGTAACGTTCCCTAGATGGTGTCGCGTGTAGAGTTGTAAAAGCAGAGATTATAGGGGAGATGAACAGGGCCAATGTAAAGTGTTCAACAACAAAAATCGAAGCGGTGGCGCATGGACTACGATGGAGCGTACGGAACTGTTGGTATGATAGGGCCCGAGCATAAATTTGTCGATAACCGGAAAGGGGTTCTCAATACGGTAGCTCCTCGCATTTTGTAATAATTGTCAGGAATGTAAAATCGAACATATTATAATCAATAGTATAATGAATGCACAATCTAATGATCTAAAAGTCTTTTCCTTTTTCTCGACATATTTATCATTGACACGTAGGTAAAAAAATTCATAGAAAATTCCACCCTGGCGATTGAGGTTCCATGGTACATCCATGTTGTAGCATGGATGTAGCATGGATCTAGCATGGATGTGCATGGGTGTCATTTTAAGGCGAAAAATGGGCCAAAAATTATTGGAATATAATCAAAAAATTATTTAAATGCTGATAGACAAACAATTGGTCTCAATTAATAGGTTATTTTGTATAATTAGGTGAAATTATTGATGGTGTGCTGTGTGGTAAAGAAGTTCAGATGCGAGAATGCCGCGAGATGGCGCCAGTGTTAAATTACCGAGTCGGCGGGAAACTGTCAGCAGTCGCAGATATATTTTTTATTCTATTTCACTTATGAATATTAGATAGGTTTGGGGGGGCAGGGGGGTTGATTTGGAATATTAGCACCAACCCATTTTGACCCATTTGGCGAATTTCGCAATACATTATTGTGGGGGGCGGGGGGGAGGGGGAGGGAGTCAAGCGGGAAATAGCTCACAGACCCATTTCGCCCCATTTGTTATTTATTTTCTGAATGAGCAAGTCGGAAAACGATAAACAAACCCGTTTTGCCCCATAATTTTCTCAATGAGCGAGAGGGAGCGGCAGGGGGGGAGTTAATTCGGGAAATTGCTCACGAACCCATTCTGCCCCTTCTGTTGAATTTTGAAATCGATTATTTTTGGTTTAATTCGGGCGAAGGGGGGGGGG
>NW_021681260.1:962-1593 GCF_001412515.2 Diachasma alloeum | reverse complement strand
CAACCCCTTTCGATCCTTACGATTAATGCATTCGCAACTTTCATTTGACCCTTGTCATAACTCTACGAGTGACCCCCACTGGACCCTCATAATGATCATTCCATTCATCTCCCCCCTTTGATGACTCTACTCGTACCTCTCACTTGACTCTCCACTCTTCCCCACCGTGCTTGACCGTTGTGATCATTTGCGATTATGTAAGGTTTCTCAACGCAAGATCGGGGCGCCTATCGCTCTACTAAGTGCTATGAACCTTGAATAATATTTATTTTTTGTTTTCGGGAATGTAAAAATCTATGTTAATGGAAAAAAATGTCCCATCTCTGAGGACTTATTATCGGAAACAACAGAGGCAAAACTTGAGGATGGACTATAGGTCGTTTTTTGGGGGGTTAGTTGGAGATTTCATCAGGCGCTGCGGAAACACGAGAAGTTGAAAATTTGAATAAGCGCCATTAAGGTAAATAAATTGACATGAAATCATTCTCATTTTTATGGTGGGAGATAGCGATCTTTAGTTACAATGATTATTTTCATGCATTAATAACCTTAAACTCTAATGAATTGAACAGTGGGGAACTCTGTATTTAAAAAATTACGAGGATTGACATAAAAAATTTGTGATTCTTCA
>NW_021681260.1:240-817 GCF_001412515.2 Diachasma alloeum | reverse complement strand
GGGGCAAAATGGGTTTGTTTGTCATTTCCCGAGTTGACACCTCGCCCCCACCAAAGGAAACCCACAATTATGGATTTCAAAATTCAACAGAAAGGGCAGAATGGGTTCGTGAAAATTTACGCCCCTCCCCCTTCCCTCATTAAGAAAACATTGGGGCAAAATGGGTTAATTTGTCATTCCCCGAATTGACACCCCCCGCCCCTCTCGCTCATTGAGAAAAAAACAACAAATGGGGCGAAATGGGTCTGTGAGACATTTCGCAGATTGACTTCCCCCCACCGCCCCTCGCAATCATTAGGAAAAAATGAGGCAAAATGGGTTTGTTTGTCGTTTCCCGACTTGACATGCGTCCCCTCGCTCATCCCCTTCAAAAGAAAGCATGTAACGTATTCTGTCACCGTTTTTCGTCGCGTAGCTAAGTTCATCGTATGAAGATTATTAATTTATTATGTATAGAATGTAATTTATACATATAATCATATTTGTATAGTATATATATATTATACATTATATACATATATATACAGGGTGTCCCGTAACCGATCACTTTCCTCGGAGGGTATTGTAGAGGATGATT
>NW_021681260.1:0-176 GCF_001412515.2 Diachasma alloeum | reverse complement strand
TTTTTTTTTTGGATTTTGATTTTTTAATGTTGTCTGACTTTTAATTTTTTTAATTCTGTTACTACTTATTCCAGGGCGGAAGATTTTTTCAAAATATTCATAAAAAAAAAATTGGTTTTTTATGTAATACGTCGTCACCTACCAACTCCACCCCTTCCGGCCCATTATCGCGGAGA
>NW_021681259.1:184112-196117 GCF_001412515.2 Diachasma alloeum | reverse complement strand
ATTGGCTACGTTACCAAGTTTTCAATTTTCTAATACTGACGTATCGAAAAAGTGTTGTAAATTCACAATTATTGTTAACAGTGTTGGTATAATGAGTACTAGCCCTCAAATTTTACTGCATTCTTGTACTATAATATCACACGACATATTCGAAATATGACATTACTGTAGTGTAAAGATGTCCACAAAACTTTACTGTAATATTACACGACACAATTGAAATTTTACGTTATGGTAGTGTAAGACGATCACACGACATATTCGGAATATGACATTACTATAGTGCAAAGATGTCCACAAAACTTTACTGTAATATTATACGACACTGTTGAAATTTTACATTATGGTAGTGTAAGGAGGTCCACAGTACTGTACTGTATAATTCTACTACGGTATTGGTACAGTGCTGCCAATACATGTGTTGTAATTTTCGAGGGGGCATTTTTAACAGTGTAGCTACCATTTGGTGTACATTTTTGGGGTTATTGGTCGGCTTGATGTTTTTCGATGGTTTTTGGAGTGTAGAATTCGAATTTGCAGGTCGTTTCGACGAGAACCAATGCAAGCAACAGTTATCAACATTTTAATTTTTTATAAGATCATATTACGGAAACGGTTTTAGATAAAGAATAGTAGATTATGTCATCATAAGACATACAATATTTTATGTCATTGGGCCTAATGCGACATAAAGAAGTTTCAAACAAAAGATGTTTGATCTGTAAAGACACATTTTTTATTCCACAACTTTTTCTCCTAGCTATGATAAATAAAAAGTTATCGATGGTGGGCGGGGCGTTGGCACTTGCGCGAGATCTCGTCACGTTCCGATGCGTCTATCGGCTAACTCAATGAAGATAGAAAAAAATACTTCAAATGAAAAATGTTTGTTATAAAATTTTACATATTATTAGTTGTATCAGTTTTTTCCCTATAGGTAACCGTTGATGAGATATTAACGCTCTTGTGCTCCATGAGGAGGCAAATTACCTAGAACGTTTTTGTTTATTGCAGTTTCGCGAATAAACGGTTCGAGATATGGGAAAATATTTCACATTCAAGTTGTTCCCTCATAAAAAATGTATAGATTTAATCTTATCTTTTTTTGTCCTATCTCCATTCTATACAGAGATATATATACATCACGTAAAAACGCAGGCAGTCCACGCACTTACTATCCACTCTACGCTGAACACGATCCTGAGCGGCGTGTTGGCTCAACTAGTTGCGGAACTAGTTTATTGCTCATATCTCGGAATCTGAATGAGATATATCAAATTGACAAAATAAAATAATTATTCTCTATTAAATTCTAAATTATATGTGTTTTGAAAATTTTTGTCAATCTCCCATAGTTTCGGTGCTCGTTGTTTGCATCAGTTCTTGTCGAAACGAGCTTTAAATTCGGATTCTAAGCCCTAAAAATGATCGAAAAGAAAACCAGTTCTATTTGCTATCAACAATTCAATTGTTTAGATTGCGATAGCACCCTAACTATGGGAGATCGACAAAAATCGTTTAAAATTAACGATCAAAATGGGGATTAATTTGAAACCAAAATATACTTAATTTTAGAAAAAATATTTTCTAAAATCTAAATAATTCTAGAAAATTTCTGTAATTTTTGCGGGAGGATTTTGCAAAGGGGGAGGGAGAGTTGTGAATTCTCAATTCACAACTCCCCCTCCCCCTTTACGAATTTGGTTGTGAATTGAGAATTCACAACCAAAAAAATTGAGTCGGTCAGTTTTTCAAAAATATCTCCAAAACTAAGGGAGATAGCGAATTTTTGGAGAAAGGGAGGGAGGGAAGTTTGATTGAATTTGCGATGTGCAACCCTCCTCCCCCCCCCCATTTTTCCCTTAGTTTCGGAGATATCTTTGAAAAACTCACCGACTAAATTTCTTTGGTTGTGAATTCTCAATGCACACTCTCACACTAGAAACCATGGCTTATAAAATTTAGAAACTTTTTTCTAAAGCTAATCTACTTTTTTTCTCTGCTTATTTTGACCCTAATATTCTGACCCTCATTTTTTAACCTCCACTTTTTGACCCTTATATTCTGATACTTAAGAGAGCTTGCTATAACCCGGCCTGATACAAAACAATCATCTCCGAACTGAAATACCTATCCCCCGTGTATGGCAACAAGTTATAAGCAGGCTGGTAATGTGACTAATGAGTACCAAAATGAATATCGCATCCCTCACACCGACTACAGAAGCTCATTTAAAAGAGAAGAATACCTTCGAACAAGGAATGCGATTACGTCACAAGCGTGCGTGCAGAGAAAAAAAACCGAAAGGTGTAGGCTACTTCAATATGTACTACACCCAAAAAAAAGTCGGTCTGAATCATGCCGGGAATCGACTTGTTTCATGTCGAATTGACGGCATGAATCAAGTCGGACTCGGACAGATGCAAACTAGAATATCAGTCTGAATCAAGTCGAAACATCGACTTGAATCAGACCGACTTCGGTTTGATTCAGACCGATTTTTCGGTTTGATTCAAACCGATTTTTCGGTGTGATTTTTATTTTCTCTCGTATACCCTTTCGGGTTTTTACGATTTGTTCCCATCCCATCCCCCAACCCCCTGTACCGCATTCGCCGAAGGACGAGGGAAAACCTCACTTGAGGGAAAAACCTGCCCAGGTACAGTCGTCCCTTTAACGAGACTCCCGCTCGACAGTGAAACTGAGATTAGAGTGTTACAAATTTTGGCTCCCCAGCCGGGTATTGAACCCGGGTCGCTCACGTGCCAATCCCATACTCTAACCACACAGCCACGGCCGTCGGTGATTTTTCGGTGTGATTCAAACCGATTTTGCGGTTTGATTCAGTCCGATTTTTCGGTTTGATTCAAACCGATTTGTCGGTTTGATTCAAACCGATTTGTCGGTTTGATTCAGACCGAATTTTTGGTTTGATTCAAGCCGACTTTTCGGATTGATGCAAATCGATTGGTTCCTAAATTCTCGATGTACATTGTCGATGAGGTCCCCTCGGGGAACCTCATACATGGGGGGAGGGGGGTGTACATAAACAATTCAGTACACATTCAGATTTTGCAAAGAGGGAGAGGCGGGAGGGTTGTGAATTGAGAATTCACAACCAAAAAAATTGAGTATGTGATTTTTTCAAAAATATTTCCAAAACTAAGGGAAATAGCGAATTTTTACGAAAATTTTGGGGAGGGGGTGCATTAAAAATTCATAACCAAAAAACTTGAGTTGGCGGGTTGTTCAAAATATTTCTGAAACTAAGGGAGATGGTAATTTTTTACGAAAATTTAGGCGCGGGGAGGGGAGGTGCATTGAAAATTGATAACGAAAAAAAATTAAGTTGGCGGGTTTTCCAAAAATACCTCCAAAATTAAGTGAGATAACGAATTTTTACGGAAAAAGGGGGGGTGGTTCTCAATTTTGTTTCAATTTGTCGAAATTGAAATTTTTGAAATTTTTGAAATTTTTGGAGCTTTTTTAATTTTCGAAATTTTTGCAATTTTTGAAATTTGAATAAATTGAAAACGCCCCACTTGTTCAGTAAAAATGAGCAATCTTCCTTAGTTTCTTAGATATTTTAGAAAAACTCACCGACTCAATTTTTTTGGTTGTAAATTCTCAATACACATCTCCCCCTTAGTTTCGAAGATATTTCTCAAATAACCCAACGATAACCCACCCTTTCATGAATTTTTCACCCCTGCAGAACCGCCCTCTTTACAAGCCTCCCCCCGGATATCACTACACCCCTTTTTAAAATTTTCGTGAAATTCCCTCTCAAAAATTAAAACAATTTTCTAGATTTTAGAAAATATTTTCTTCCAAAATTAAGTATATTTTGGTTCAAAATTAATCTCAATTCTAATCATTAATTTTACACGGTTTTTTTCTAAAACTTTTTTCCAAAGCTAATCCACTTTTTTCTGTGTGTGAATCACACCGAAAATTCGATCCGAATCAAACCGAAAACCCGGCTTGAATCAAACCGAAAAATCGGTCTGAATCAAACCGAAAAATCGACTTGAATAAGACCGAAAAATCGAGCTGAATCAGACCGAAAAATCGACTAGAATCAAGTCGATATCTATTACCTGGAACAGCCAGAATTTCGGCGTGAATCACTCCATTTTTCGGTTTGATTCAAGTCGATTTTTCGTTTTAATTCAGACCGATTTTTCGGTTTGATTCAAACCGATGTCGGCAATAACCCGTTCCTACTTGAAATAAACCGACTTTCGACTTATATCAGACCCGGAATCCGGATTGGCGTAGTCCGAGTCAGTCGGTCTGAATCAAACCGACGTCGATTTGAATCAGTACTTTTTTTTTGGGTGTACAAGGAGTCTTCAAATCCATGGTATAAAGATTGCAAGCTTTCTAGAGAGAGCATTGTTACTGTCAACCGTATTAGAGCAAATCACTATCACCTTGGAGCCTCCTTGTATAGAATAGGTATCATTAACGATCCAAGTTGTTCATGGGGTGCAGAAACACAACATTTCGACCATATTCTATGGAAGTGCCCGAAGTACCACCCGCAGAGAATGAAATTAAACGAAAAGCTGAGAGCAAAGAATTGTTCCCCCCTCTACACCACAAAAAAATTTGCGGAGGCAACAGACTGTAAATATGTAGAGCAGATATGTAATTTTCTGAAAGAATGTGATTTAAAAGTATAAAATTATTTTTAAAAAATGTTATGCTGGAAGGACGAAAAATTAGAATGTTATGAAATATGCTAAACCAATAACTGTTATAGGCGAGGGTCTACACCCAATATTGTTGTAATAAGCGGCAGTGTAAATAATTCAATTCAGAGTTGAGCATTTTAAACAATAAAAAATTATAAGCACTGAGGTTATAAATAAGGTTAAACCCATGCTTTAACGCACAATCCGAGAGCCGTGAAAGGAAAAAGGTGAAAATCGTAAAAAAAAATTAATAAATTTATCAGAATTATTAGGTGTACAAATAAGTTTTAGGACACTTCGATTCCGTGTCATGAAAAGAATTCAAAGTTACCGCTTACATATGATATGGTGGGGTTTGTTATGTAGTATCAAAACATGAGGGAGTCATAAACATAACCTTAAATTCTGTGAATAAAATATGCAGACCGATAAGCTATTTATTAGACACTGTATTCGCTATGAATTCCATCAAGGAAAAACTGTTAGGAAAGCATGTCAATCGATTTGTTCTGTTCTTGGAGACAACATTGTATCTAAAAGTACATGTGAGTATTGGTATAAGCGATTTAAAGAAGGTGATTTCGATGTTAGTGACCGTGAAAGTACCGGGGCCCCTGTAAGGGTAGATGACCAGGAACTGCAAGCGTTGCTGGATGAAAACTCTTGCCAGATGGAAAAACAACTTGCAAAACAGCTTAGAGTAACTGAACAGACCGTTTCCTATCTTTTAAACACAATGGGAAAGATTCGAAAAGGAACAAAGTGGGTGCCACACTTTTTGACTCAAGAAAATAAAGATAGCCGACTTGACATATGTCTGAATCTTTACAATAAGCAACATAGAAAGTCTTTTTTGTGGAAAATTGTGACCGGCGATGAAAAGTAGATTTATTTTGATAATCCAAAATGCAAATATTATTGGGTTAACTCGGGCGAGCCGACAACATCGACACCGAAGCGCAATACTCACTGTAAGAAGATCATGCTGTGTATATGGTGGGATATGAAAGGCGTACTGCATTATGAACTTTTGAAGTCTGGCGAGACAGTTACTGCCGATCGCTAACATCAATAATTAATAAGATTGAACCAAGAAATTGAACAAAAACGTCCCTTTACTGGCAATGGAAAACGTCCAGTAAAATTGCTCCATGACAACGCCAGGCCTCAAGTGGGTAAACCGGTTAAAGATACGTTAAGGGGTCTCCGCAGTACTTTTGGGTAAAATATGACAATGTGCTTGCGAATTAAATATATCATATAGTAATCAAAAATGTTAAAAAGGTATTTGTAAAAGCAATTCTAACTACTTTTATGGTTTCGTTCGTGTTTAATTAATTATTCAAATTGCGCTTTATACACAACCTTTATGGACGCTATTTTGTCCCATACCCCTCACACTGTTGACAATGTGCTAGAGAGCAAAGGAAGCTAAATTGTTCGATATTAAGCCCTAAACAATATGGGTACGAAGTCCCATTGGGTTTTATCGTTGATTTGTTCAATAAATTAATGATAAAAATACTATGGCGATGTCTGTCATTAGCCAACATACGCCATGTTTGATGTCCCGTCTCTCTCGAAACTAACCTCACTAACTTGACTATTTCACACCACTCACCCACGCGCCCATCGCAACTGCGGAGACCCCTTAATGGCTCTTGTATGGGAAGTTGTGCTACACCCGGCGTATCCACCAGACTTATCTTCAACTGATTTTCACTTGTTTCGGAAGATGTAAAACGAATGTGCACTGATGTGCGATTCAAAACATTTGAAGAAGTGCAAAAATGGGTCGATAATTTCCTCGCCTCGCAAGATGAAACTTTCTTTGCGGAAGGCATCCGTGAATTACCTAACAGATGGCTGAAGGTCATTCAAAATGGTGGAGATTATTTTGATGCATAAATGTAGTTTACTTTTTTTCGAAAATAAATTTTTAATTTTTTTCAAAGTGTCCTAAAACTTATTTGTACACCTAATAGAAACAAGGAAGGAGATATTGAAAATCCTTGATAAAGATTCGCAATTGAATCATTTAAAAATTATGTTATAAAAGAAGGATATAAAAAACGGAGACCTAGAGAATTGAAAGTTAAAAATCCCCGACGAAGGATTTGTAAAGTGCTACATTTGTTTTTCAATATTTTATTAGTTTCCGATGAGATCTATGTTTACCCTCTCCCTTCTACTATGACTCATTAATTTTTTATCAAGTATTCCAACGTGAGGACAAACACTTTCTACTATATCGCATACATACATAAGTAAACAATTATAACGAATGCCCACGGGGAATTGACGATACACAGTTGAAAAACCACGAGGCTTTTTGATTGGTGCGGCATCGAGTTCGAGCAAACCCCCCTCGTAAATGGGTCGTTGAATCGGACAATTCCCCACGCTTTTATCGCCACTATATTCGTGAATTGAGATGATAATGATCCCCCAACAGACGCCACGTGTTCTGTTACCAATTTCATCACTCTGACTATCAATAATCGATAATCCATAATTTCTTATGCAACTTTTTTTCAGACTTCTTGAGGGTTTCAAATTCGAAGAAGCGACTAAAAGTGGCGCTTTGTCTCCTTACTTCTCATTTCTTTGGAGGGAAAGAATCTTCGTCAAATTACCAGGGACCAGACTTTACAAGGAAAATGGTTGGCATTCAATTCACGTCGCCGTATCATAAAAAAGCCGCAGGTTCTCATTTCATGACTACGTTTTTCCGCATTTCATTCTCCATTCCCAAAGTGCAAGCCCCGATTAATAATTCCTTTGATGTAGAGCAAAAAAGGGGCGAAAGGTTTAGAAAAGGCAGTTGGACGTTCTGGCTCAGTGGTAGCGTTGATATTTATGGTGCCGGGGATCGTTGGTCTGATTCTGGTCTGCGGACAAAATATTTTTCACAAGAATATATCTTGAGCCCACTCTTCTAACTGATACTAAGGGATTCTGTGTCATCAGCGTTGTCTATTCAGAATCGGATCGGCTTCAACGAGGAGAATTTAGTTAACAGAGAGGAAATGCTCTGCATACACGGAGAGAAATCTTTGATAAAAATTATCCTAATACCGTTCTATAAAAGTGTATCATGAGTCATAGTTTCCTCATTTTTATTCCGAAATTTAGTAAAAATTAATATATGATGATCAAATTTTATTCTATGTTTGAAAAATTTTATCCTGATAAAAATAAAAATTACCGTGCCGGTAGAGTAAAAATTACTGTACCGTTAGGGTAAAATTTACCAACCGTTCTAGAATTTTCATTGTTATCTACATAAAAATTATTGGACTGGACGGGTAAATTTATTATGCGTCAGGATAAAGTTTTTCTAACGTAGAATAAAATTTGATCATCACATATTAATTTGTACTAAATTTCGGGATAGAAATCAGGAAACGATGACTCATGATACACTTTTATAGAACAGTAGGATAATCTTTATAAAAAATTTCTCTCCGTGTGCATCTTGCAATTTTTTATATATTTCATACACTCTATGCAATAAAATGATTTGAATTTTCTGTGCCAAATTCCAGAAATTTTTCATCGTGTTGAAGTTCCACTGAAATTCCAGGGAATCTTGTCATTGAAAAATCAAATATTCCATTGATTTTCTGTTCAAATAATCTGAAAATCAATAAAATACTTGATTTTTCTGTTCAATTATTCTGTGAGAACGCAGTGGCTGTAGTGGTCATGCGGGGAGTGTGTGGCTCCGGCGGTCATCCAGGCTATAAACAATGTTCAATCTGCCCAGTACTTGGATGGGTGTTCGGTTAGGCACACCTAACCGCGTGGGACTACAGTCGCTAGCCACGAATGTAGAGAACCACTGTGCCCATTGAGTCAGTGTGATCAATAGACACAGTGGAATCCCTGCATTATCGGCCGGCTACACGACTGAGGTTTTCCATGGTTTCCCTGGCAGTTCAATCCCGAATGGGGTGCAGTTGGGGATAACGTCAGTCGGCCCATGGTAACGCAGATAGGAAAGGGAACAAAATATAAAAATCCGAGAGGATATACATATGGAACGAAAAATAAAAATTCTGTGAGAATGCAGAAAAATCAGGAAAATTCAGAGAAAAATTGAAAATTCATGTCATTTTGTTTCATGTTCCACTGAAAATCCAATCAAGTTGTGAAATTTCCATCTCACTCCCACCGAAAACTCATGAATTTCGGTGAATTCTACTTACAACTTGAAACTTCATAACAATTGTTTTCTCTAAATGCGACTCAATGCCACTCTCATGAGATTTACTATAACATCTTCCAAGAAATTTCCAAAAATTTCTAACAGTGTATTTAGCTGCAGTAATCATGCATAAAATGTGCACATAACATGTCAATTACCGACGTCCAATGGTCGCGGTGGCTAAATCGTTAGTTCGGCTTGGCCACTAGGAGGTCGTGGGTTCGAATCCCAGTCCGATTGGGCTTTTAACTTCTGGAAACAGGGTTTGGGGGCTCGAAAGGGTGGCTGGGCTTCGGATCCCGACTGGGAGGGGGGGACCCTTAACTTCCGGTAAAAACTTGACTTCCTTAACTTCCGTCTCCCCTTAATGATGCCAAGTGGGTCAAGTGCACAACTAAATTGATAATTTTTTTCAAAAGCCTTGCATAATAAATTGTGTCAACTTGATTAATTCATCTCGCCAATTTATATTCAAATTGAGTTGGGATGTAATACATGTAAAATTTTCTTTTTATTTTTTCGACCAAAAAATATTTGTTTTATTGACTAAATGGTGATATCCGGTGGGAATCGTGGCAACACCGCTGCGGTCAGCTGATGGTAGAGGCGCGAGGGTTTGTTGATATTCGAACGTGTGTTGGAGGTTATACATGCCTGTGAACAAACCATGGCCTCAGACAAAAATAAAAATTTATTGCGTAACAAAAGGGGGACAGTTTATCTCCCAAAAATGTAAAATTCGTGAAACCAGGTCTCGAGAGGGTGTAAAAAATTATCATGAGCAACAAAAATTACTGAAAGAAAGTGCAAAAAAATCAGAAGCAAGAAAACCGAAGGAAGAATCGAAGGAAGAACCTTTCATTTTCCATGGACGGCGTGCAGTAGAACTTGATACGCTAGGTGATAATGAAAACACCATCATTTTCTTAATCACCCATCCCTCACTCCCAGACTCCAATATTACTTTATTCTCTCCACTACTCATTAATATATCCAGATTCAATCTAATGAATTTTTTAAGAGGGAAATGTCGAGAAACACATTTCGTTGGACATTTGGTTAGCCATAACAAGATCCATTGAAATCATTTCCCGAGATGAGTAGATTCTGAGACCAATGTTCTTTCGCACAATTCGTTTGAAATTCAATTATAAACACCATTCGAGTCTCATTGATTGATAATTACGTTTGAAATCTTAAAATTCACTTTGAAAAAACATCCATCATGAGTGACAGGTAGGGTTATGTTGACGGGGGGTGTACAAGCGGAGTAGGACAGCTGTGTGCGCTGTTGTCGCGTATCATACATTTTGCTACGAGCGATTTTTTCCCCGGAAATGAGTCGAAAAATTAAGATTTCGTTCTTATTTACCCCGGTTCCTCTGATTTCGCCCGGATCAATCGATTCAGCTTTTTTTAAAACATTTTTTCCATATTTTTCGGGATTTTTCATGAATCTCGAAATTGGCCAATCTTTTATTTTAGTGCATAACCTCATAAGAGCTAATGCTGGATCTTCAAATTTTGTTTATTTAAATTCTCAATAATTAATACCGGTTGAAAGGTCAAGATTGTCATCTAAATTTTTTAAATATTTCTCACTATTACAGGAAAAAAAATTGAATTTCTGTTGATTTATTAAACATTTTCACTTGGCACCCTTAAGGGGGTCGCCTGGGGTGGATTCTGGTGGGGTCCGTCTCACCTCAGCTCATCTAGATGAAC
This sequence comes from Diachasma alloeum, assembly GCF_001412515.2. Classification (NCBI taxonomy): domain Eukaryota; kingdom Metazoa; phylum Arthropoda; class Insecta; order Hymenoptera; family Braconidae; genus Diachasma; species Diachasma alloeum. The sequence goes on along the minus strand of NW_021681259.1, from coordinate 185,482 downwards.
GGTAGGTTCCTAATAGACCAATCGACTGTACCGACGGAGGTTTTCTGTGGTTTCCTCTGTCTCTCGCGGGAGCAAATGCGGTACAGTGTAGCAAGTCGGGCACAGCCGCAAGGTTAGGTAGAGGGTAGATGGCGGTGTAAACCAAAGGGTTTAAATGCCTTAAATAAAAAAAAACATGCCAATTGTGTATATGACAAATTGCTTCAAAATGTTGAAAGTCTTTTTCAATTTTTTAGCGAAAAGTATAGTCCAAAACACCAAGATCACGAAACCTATACGGTGTGAACATGGAGGGGGAAGAGCCAACTAGCGTGCGCAACACAGCTGTGTGCGGCTGTGGCCAAATGTTGGTGCATCGGTGAGTCCGCCACCGCACTAGTTGCCAGTCCCGTATCGACTGTGAAAGTGTGCAGCAGTTTTATGTGTGGGATGCAAAGTAGCTGTTTGCAAAAATTTCTGCTTCAGCAAAGCCCACGGTTTTAGGGATGCAAATACCGAGGAATCGGAACAATGAATGTGATGATTTATTTTTAAAACGTCTATTTTTTCGTTATTGTATTCGATGAGTTTATCGGAGAAAATTACATGCACTCAAAAAATGACCTATTTGATTCAAATATAAGACTTTCTCTGAAAATATTTATTTATTTCCAAAAAAAAAACATTCAAATTGAGTAAATCTGTTTAATCATTTCAAGTAAAAAAATGAATTATTTTCCATAAATAATAAATCTTTTCCAAATAAATTCCTTTTTACATTCAAATAAATTATTTATTTGAAGCGGAAAAACAAAATTTTTTGTACTTGAAAAAAAAAAATTTATTATTTTTTTTTTGGAAATGTTTATTTCAAATATTATTTTCAGGAAGTGCCCGTTCAAATAAAAGTGGTCATTTGATTCAAATAGATTGTTTTTCAAAATGTGCGTGTTATAAAAAAAATATAAAATAAATTGAAATCTTTGGCTTCCGGATGGATGCCGCGTTTGGATTCAGCGTTGCGCCGACGTTTCGCAAACATTGCAGTCTGCATCTTCAGGGCTATGAGCTCCGATTCTGAGCTCCGATGTCTAGGGGTAGTCCTTATATGCCTTCCCTTGTGGTGGTGGGGGAAGGGGAAGGGGGGGTGGTGGGTGGTCAGCCAATCATATATTTTNGGTCAGCCAATCATATGTTTTTAATTGATCAGCTGGTCAATTAAAAAACCGGGAGGACGGTTTTCCAAATGGGGTTCACTTGATATCCTCTGTCCCTGTTGAGGTTGTTTTCGGTTGTTGTACCAGCTGATCAATTGGTACAAACAATGTATATGGTTGTTTGACCAGCTGATCAATTAAAAATATATCATTGGCTGACCACCCCCCCCCCTT
>NW_021681259.1:85071-184102 GCF_001412515.2 Diachasma alloeum | reverse complement strand
CTTCCCCCACCACCACAAGGGAAGGCATATAAGGACTACCCCTAGACATCGGAGCTCAGAATCGGAGCTCATAGCCCTGAAGATGCAGACTGCAATGTTTGCGAAACGTCGGCGCAACGCTGAATCCAAACGCGGCATCCATCCGGAAGCCAAAGATTTCATTAATCATGGTCGCGAAAGCCTCAAAACTAAAATATAAAATAAATTATTCCCACTTTTCTCACCCTCACCATAAGAGCCCATGATTTTTGAACGGTATCTCAACGTACGTGCCTGAGCGCGTCATCCCCACTCCCGCCGCACCGCGCGTAGCCGTAGAGTGGGGATGGTAGTGCTTCAATGGGTCAACTCAATTATTGGAGGTATGAATTTGAAGATCGGTGCTTTTGCTCTTCTAAAGATTGTTTTATGGCATTAGACCCGAAAAAACCGCGATTCTAACCTCGCTTCGCTCGGTTAGATCGCGGTTTTCGGGCCCAACGACATAAAATATCGTATGTCACACGGAGATAAAAGCATTATCTGGCGAATGTGGCATTAATCACATGGCATATAATCACATTCGTCAGATAATACTTTTATCGTCTGATGACATAATATACTATTTTATGTATCTATGTATTTTGGCATGGGAAGGTCAAAAAAAGATTCCAATGGTTTTTTGACGTCGTTCCCAACTCTTTTTTGTTTTTTCCATCGTCAAGTTCAGAAAATTTTCTGATCAAAACCTATTTTTATTTTTAATGCTCTGAATAATTCAGAGGTGAAATGGAGAGAAAAACAAAATTTGGTCCTATCAAAAATTAAGTTTTTAAAAAATAACTCAGAATCTAGAGGAGAAATTTTTGTGTGTATCTGTTTATATAGGAGTATAAGATCCACAGTAGAACTTTCATGAAAATTTTTCCACCTGTCATAGATTCGAAGATATTCATAAAAAAATTTCAGTGTGTTACACTAATGGAACTTTTCAATTATCTAGTCCAATTTTTTCAATAATTCCCCGAATAATTTTACAGTTGTTCGACTCCTGATTCCTTGAAAAATGAAATGAATGAATTGCTGTTTACATAGGTTATAAATAAATAATTTGATATCAACAATATAAAATTGAAACTTACAGATAGTATTTCCTAATGCCGGAAGAAGTTATAAACGCTATTGGGGACTCGTGAAAGTAATGGGACTAGATACTTGAAATGTTCTTCTCAAGTTCTGTGATGGGTGATGATCTGATGATAGTCATTTCAAATCTCTGAAACAATACTCAATATTTCATAAACAAGAAGATCATTCTAATATTTCCTTTCCCTACCACAAGCAAGACAGTATATTTACTTGATTACAAATATCAAGAAAATAGACAGAGAAATATGAAATTCATGCGCAAATGATGATGGCGAGCTATTATTACAATGACAATTGAAACGAGGATTCAATTATTATACATATATAAAAAACTATATTATTTGGAAAAGTTTAGAACAAAATCTATGGGTTTATCTTTTTTTTCTGTTGATAGTAGCTCGTGACAAGAATGGAAAAAAAAAGTTTTTAGAAAAACAAAAAAAAAACATTTTTCAATATCTCCGCCAATAATTGAATTAAACAGCTCCGATTGCGCTCATTTTTATTCTTTGGGCTATACTTTGCGATAAAAAACAGGAAGCCACTTGAAAAATTTGCGGGCAATTTTTCATATACAGAATTGGTGAATTCGCTTATATAATATACACCTCTTATATATATTAGTTTCAAGAGTGAAATGGGTGGAGTAATCAAAATGGTGAGTGCACCCAAAAAAATTATTTCTATTCCATGATTTCACTATTAGGGAGACGATGGTGAAGGAGGATCGTATATACTGGAGTGAAAAGGGTAATGAAAAATTGGATCAGAATGAAAAGAGGTTAAATCATCCAGTTTTCACCGTTCCTGGATTCGGTTCATATAACCTTTTTTCAATTAGTTGGTCTGAAACATCCAAAATGGTCAATACACGACCTTTTTCCACATAGCCCACGAATATTGTTGAAGCACACTTTCGAAATTTGTTCACAAAATACACGAAGAGAAATATTCAGTAAAAATTACGGAACAATTTACGTAATTCGCAATGAGGAATCGTTTTCCGGCAATTTTTATAAGAATTGAAGAGAAGAAATCTGAAACGTTCAGTGAATTTTCAGCAGTAATAGCACGAGGCCTCCAAAATTATCGGATATTTCCCGATTGTTTTGTTGCGTAGCAACGAGAGGGAGAAGTTTTGCAGATTAAAATCCAGAGTGCGCAGCGCGAGGGATTTCTGTGCGAAACTTATCCTGATCGTTGATATACGCAGAAAAACATGAGGGAAATGTTCGATTAATTTTGGAGGTCGAGTGGTATTCGACGGATTATTTTTGGTAATCGGATCCTTCCCAAACCGACTCATTTTGACTTTCTTCATGACTTTCTTTCACTCCACAGGATAATATTTGACAGTTATTAGGTTAGAAAAACAATTCCAGAACTAGAGGGAAATTATCAAAAGCTAGGGGGAAATAACCGCTGTAATTTTAATTGGGAAGTCCTTCAATGTTATTGAATACTGAATTCTGATTGGCCCAGGGAAGGCCAGATCCGATTACCAAAATTAATCAGGTTCATTACCGAACAAAGTACGAAATTGTTACGTAATTTTTCCCGAAGAAGTAAAATACAGAAACTTAACCTAACCTATAACCTACAGAAACTTCTGGACTTATTATGCATCCAAAATCGAAAATTCTTGAACGTTTAACAATTTTTATGAAGCTGGTGAGTCACTTCTACGTTTCATTTCGTAAAATTTCTCAATCGTTGGGGAAAAATTACGCAACGACTTGTTATCCCCACAGCGGTGAGTCATCAGACGGGTGGTTAATTTTTACGAAACAAATTGTTGAATGTACGTAGCGATTCGTACAATTTCAGTTCCGACTCACACTTGTTAATGAATTTTACTTCGCTCGCGGATTACATTTCGAAACGTAATTTTTGTTTTTTTTTCTGCCAATTTCCTTAATTCGGATTTTGACCAGAGTGCAGTATTCGGGTTCACGTGAAACGTTTCACACTGACAATTTCCTCAATTCTGATTTTAACCAATCAGAGTGCAGTATTCGGGGTCACGTGACTTGTTTCACATTGACAATTTCCTCAATTCTGATTTTGACCAATCAGAGTGCAGTATTCAGAGTCACGTGGCGCGTTTCACACTGATAATTTCCCTGTAGCCTTTCAATTGTTTTCTACGAATTTGACAGATATTCATCACATTTGGTGAAATGTGTCCCGTAACCCCGAACACTGCTAAGAAATTGTCCTCCGAATACCCCTCGACCGTCAAAATTCATCGGATATTTCTCTCAAGTTTTCCTGCATATCAACGATCGGGATCAGTTGTGCTGTAAAATCCCTGGCGCTGCGCCCTCAGGATTTTAATCTGCAAAACTGATCTCTCTCGTTGCTATGCAACCAAATATTCGGGAAATATCCGATAATTTTGAAGATCTTGGGGTATTATAGCTGATAATTTTTATTGAATTTTTCTCTTCGCGAATGAAAATATGATTTTCTTAAAATAAAAAAACTATTCATTTGAAATGAATGCATAGTTTATTCGATAAAAAAATCACTTATTTGAAATAAATGGTTTTTTCAAATTTAACAAAAATTTCATTTGAAACAAGTAAACAAGTTTCTTTATTTGTCACAAAATATTTCTGAAGTAAAAAATTGCAAATAAAGATTTTCATTTGATTGAAAAAAAAACATTTTTCTGAGTGCGGGTCTTAAGGATCAAATGTGAGGGACATGCGAACTACAGGGCCAGCGAGTCAACAATTTAGTAGCGAAGCGCTAAAACGGTTCAAGTCAAAATTTGCAACTTTTTTTTAGAAAGGCCATAAAAATAACAGTGATCATATTTTAGCAGTCGATTTAGACGAAAATCTGGTTTCCTGAAATAAATTGACTTAAACCGTATCGGCGCTTCGCTACAAAATTTGTTATGTTGGGCGGTCAAATATGGGGGGAGGGGAGGTGGGGTGGCATGAAAGAGGTTCCAAAAGACTGAGAAAAGATGAAACTCACGGACCATAATGGTTAAATATTAGTCATAAGTGGTGTATATTCGTCAGTCGGGTCAGATATCGTTTAAAAGTAATTTCCTAATATTAATGATTTATGACTAAGTCATAAACATACGACAGCATCATTAGCGAAGGTCTGGAACCCCTAGGAGAACTCGGTCAAATCACATCTCCACTTTATAACTCCACTCTTCTCTATCTGGTAGAGAAGGAATGTTTCCCCACTACCATGTACCAAGTAGAAGGGTTTCCCTCTATGCATACCGTCCGCTTAAGCCGTTCGTTCTCTCCCTCTCTTTCCAATACGCGCTGGGCATATGCCTGGCAGGGGGTCTCCGTAATGTGTTCGTTTTCGAAATTGGAACCCCCGAGTGGATAAGGTTATGACAGTTTCATTTTAGAGTGCATGTACGTACATTTCGACGCACATACATACATAATTTTTCGACTGTTTGGATAAGTCCAGGTAGTGCATCCGAATTTCGTGCAGCCAGTTTTCCGCCAAGATTAGGTTGGGAATAGGTAATTAAGATTCGGAACGGTTGATCAGGTTTGGCCCATTCTTGGGAGACGAAAGGTCGGTACACCAAGCCTCAATTAGGGGATGGGTCTTTCGGCATTTTTGGTGGTTTCTACCTGGACCTTAGCAATTTTCACATAACTTCTAGAATTTCGAATTTTGACGAATACAGCGCTGCCATCTAAGCGCCCCCTTACGGTTTTTTAAATCTGAGCCAATTTTTTTTTCAAACTAATAAACATATGTCATTGACTCCTAGATGGATGTATGTGTAAATACACTCTTAGAAATTTTTTGAAATTTCATGGAAGATATTATAGTCAATCTCATGAGAGTGACATTGAATTGAATTTAAGGAAAAAATCATTATGAAATTTCAAGTTTTAAGTAGAATTCTCGCAAATTCGTAAGTTTTCAGTGGGAGTGAGATGGAAATTTCACACCTTGATTGAATTTTCAGTGAAACATGAATATTCAGAAACAGAATGACATGGATTTTCAATTTTTCAATAACAAGATTTCCTGAAATTTCAATGGAACTTGAACACGATAAAAATTTCCGGAATTTGGCACAAAAAATTTTGACGAAAATTTTTAGCAGTGTATGATCAAACACCTGCACTGATAGAAGGATTTAGTTGCTGTTAACGAGGCTTCTTAGCTATTAATACCACTTGTTAACAGTTAATGTGGCATTAATTCGAAAGCTTCGTTAACAGCAACTAAATCGTTCCATCTTTTCTATCAGTGTGGGTTGTGAATGCGATTTAGGGGAAAAAATCATGAAATTTCAGGTTTCACTGAAAATTCAGTAAAATTTCAGAATTTTAAGTAGCATAAAGACGAGGATTCCTTAATTTATTTGCATTTCCAATCTGATATGAATATTCAGTGCCAAATTACATTGAATTTTCAGTGAAATCTTAAATTTCATGACTTATTTTCCCTAAATCGTATTTAATGTCATTATCCTGAAAATTCAATAATATATTTACCGGAATTTTCTGGTTTTCTATTCATTTTCAAAGAAAAATGGTACTGAAATTTACTGTTCTCTTGATTTTTCCGCGAAATTTTGAATTTTTGATGACGAAATTCCTTGAAATTTTAATGGTGATTAAATTCGATAAAAATTTCCAAAAAGTGTACAAAAGTGTCCAAAAAGTGGAAATTTCAGACAAAATTTTTTAACGGTACATTCTTCACGTTAAAGTCGCATTACGAGTTCGTAAACTTATTTCCCTATTTCCGTGATTTTTCAACTCGAATAATATTTCATTGTAACTAATATGTCATGTAACTCGAGACAGAGCTGAGCCTGCTGATGTAGCATTGATTTTCTTCGAATTCAAGGATCACAAGCATTCTTATATACCCAAGATCTCTGAGGCATACAAGAGTTTTACGGTTGTGCGCACCTTCAGAGCCTATGCCAACCATCAAGAGAAAGGAAGATTCACTACGGCAACGAGCGGAAGAACGTAAAGGTTAGTTAGGAGAATCGCTCTGAATTAGTGCTCAAGTTGTCTAGTTTTCCAGAGCCTAACAAGTTACTTTTGAAGAACCTCTTCTAGTTTTTCTTACCTCCATTTTTATTTATTCTTTCCTATTTTTAATAACGGGCAGGTGAATGGAGGAACTCGCAGAGAGAAAAGATTCAAGAGTTTGGACGAGCATTGCGATAATAGGAGCCTCTGTGTTGGGCACTCTAACGTGAGAGTGCAAACACAAAAAAAACTATGCGTTTTAAACTCCAAGGAGAACAAAACGAGCTTCAAGTTTACTTAGTCAAACTGTGTCATTTGGGAATTCAAACAAAAGGGAAAAAGTATTTTTTCTGTATGATTATTTTGAATTTATTTTTTCAAGTTGAGAATACTTTTGGGGATGATTATACGTCACTTATAGTGGTTCTTGACAAGTCCGAACATCATGAGGGACACCCCCCTGCGTTCTGACTCCTGCGGGGTTGTAAACATGGCGACTATAATGGCGTCCTAACCCTTGAGGGAACACAGCACAGTATGATGTGGGTGATGACAATCGTTTTTGCGACATTATTTGACGGAACTCGCAGTTTATCCGTCGATTAATAGGTATCCTGTATGGAATTGATTGAATATTCTTTTGGTCTATTAGCTAAAAGTATATGAATTTTATTTGTATTCTATTAAAAATTCCAATTTAAATAAAATCGTCAACGGAATTCGTTTAAGGATAACTTTGGTACAGACCATCCTCTAGATTTAACCATTTTCAATCATCAAATTTGTCAATTAAATTGCGTGAGAAAAATTTGAAAAAAAATCATGAATATTTAGCGTCATTGAAATTACATTTTACACAGAATTATTATTTTTCTAAACATTCGTTGTTTATTCATAAATAAATAATTGAAATTGTTTAAACTTTCAGAAATTTCATTTTTTTAGACATAAAATCGATTTCTGGTAGAATTATGAATATGAATATAGTATATTTCGTAACGTGTGGAAAAAAGTGTTTTTTGGCGAGTGGGAGGTTTATATCACGAGCCGAAGGCGAGTGATATAATCCCACGAGCTAAAAAACATTTTTTCACGAGTTACGAACAATATTTTTCATCACAATGCGGCGGAAATTGGACTTTTAGGCACGCGGAGCGTGCCGAAAAGTTCACTTTTCATCACAGCGTAATGAAAAATTTGTTATGATTCCGAGCAATTGATTTTTATGGTGGAAAATTGATTGCTTATAAATTATTTATAGCAAATGCTCGTAATTTTCAAAAATTACAATTCTTTAATTATTTCATCAATTTTTCTCTAAAAGTAAATTTTCTAATTTTTTTCAGATTTCCAAAATGTTCTTTAACGGCTTGATGCAGAGATTCAAATTCGGAACTGCAAAGTTTAAATAATAGAATCACTGTAAAATGTCCAGAAAGTTAGGGTCAAATGGGACTCAAATGAAAGCTCTGATGTTCGACTACAAAATTAGAAAAAATATTTCATATTTAAAGCAACATTCTAGTGGGAAGCGAACACAGGAATGGAATAAAAACGCTAGATTAAAGTCCCTCTCGCCAAATACAGCGAAGTTAAACAAAGGTTATGGAGAACAAAATCATGACAAAAATCATCATTACTGTTAAGGATATAGGAGTATTTCCTTCAAGTTCGCAACTTTTGTTCAAGCAAGATTTCATTTTGCCGAAAATTTTGCCATCTCCATACTTTTTTGGATTTTTCATTGTTGGATAATTGTTTTTGGGGATTGCTTCAATAAATATTGTCAACAATATTTTATTCAATTTCACACTTGACTCTCTTTTGTGTAACCAATAATGATCACACGGCAAAATTGCACAGGTGTTCCATATCCGTTTAGTCGGTCCGAGTAGTCGCTTGAAGGGAGCGTTGCCAGACGTCAGGAACGCGCGGATTCAAACCACCCAATATGACCGCCATATCAATCAAGATGCTTTTAATTCACAATAAAAAACTAAACAATATAGCAAACAAAGTCATATACAGTTATGTGTACGAGAAAACGCATTAAGACTATGAATTATTGGATTGAAGATGGGCGCAAACAGCACTTATGGACGTAATGTAATACATTTCATTTTTCAAAAATCGTTTTTTGGGAAAAAAGTTCTGAGACTAAGGTTAATACGCGCCTAAAAAATAGTCTTCGTCTATTCTATAAACACTGAAAACGGTGTCCCCCAGAAGAAATTATCCTAATTACTTGAATATCTTTAAAAGACTCCACCGAATAATTTCGCACGCTGGTAATTTTTTACCAGTAAGGTGGAACGATTTAGTTGCAGTTAAGAAGTCCACCCAAAAAAAAAGTACTGATTCATTTCGATGTCGGCTTGATTGCGGACGATTTTCAACTTGATTCAAGTTGAGTGACTCGGACTACGCCAATCCGGATTCCAGGTCTGATATGAGTCGAAAAGTGGTTTATTCCAAGAAGAAACAAGCTGACATCGGGTTGAATCAAGCTGAGAAACCGGCTTGATTTAACCCAAAAAATAGACCTGAATCAAGCCGAAGTCGACCTGCATCAATTCGAAAAACCGACTGCAATCAACACAATATGCCGGTTTGCATCTATCTGAGTCCGACTTGATTCATGCACGGAGAGAAATTTTTGATGAAAATTATCTTACAGTTCTATAAAAGTGTATCATGAGTCATCGTTTCCTCATTTCTATCCCGAAATTTAGTAAAAATTAATACATGATGATCAAATTTTCGTTTACGTTAGAGAAATTTTATCCCGATGAAAATAAAAATTACCGTGCCGGTTGAGTAAAAATTACTGTACCGGTAGGGTACAATTTATCAACCGTTCTAGAATTCTCGCTGTTATCTACATAAAAATTATTGAACTGGAAAGGTGAAATTTATTATGCATCAGAATAAAATTTCTCTAACACAATAAAATTTGACCATCATATATTAATTTTTACTAAATTTCGGGACAGAAATGAGGAAACGATGACTCATGATACACTTTTATAAAACGGTAGGATAATTTTTATCAAAAATTTCTCTCCGTGTGTCGTCAATTCGACATGAAATGGGTTGATTCCCATGACTCACTCCGATTTGATTCAGATCGATTTTTCGGCTTGATTCAGGACGACTTTTTTTGGGTGTCACGTTAACAGCCATTAAATCCCTCTATCAGTGCACCATTAAAAAGTATATTCATTCAGAAAGATTATATGCACACTGATAGAACGGTTTAGTCGAACCAAACGAGACTTTTTAATTATTACCACGATTCGTTAACTATTAACGAATCGCGCTAACAGTTAAGAAGCCTCGTTTGGTGCAACTGAATTGTTCCACCTTTTTTATCAGTTCACCCAGTGATGCCGCGAGACGAGACGTGAGGAGAAACTGCATCTTCTCGTCCCGTCTCGTCAGAAAATCATTCTCTCGTCTCGTCGGGAGTTGAGAGATTCTATCGTCTCATCTCTTTTCGCTTTATCTCGTCTCTATAATCACAGAGGGGCAGAGAGGGGGAGGCTCTCTCGACTCTTGTGTTTGGATCAAAAACATTCTCGTTCTCATTCCCTTGAATCATTTATCACCAGATTCAAGGGATAAATATTGTTGATTCAAGTAATTATTGTCAAGGAACGTCTCGTTCAATGATTCAGATCCTTCATGAAAACAATTGATCAACAAACGGATCAATTGACCTGATGATGGAGATAACCATTGCAACGTTTGAAGCTCGCGAAGCATGACTGTTGTGACGTTTCAACCTTACGAAGCCTGATCTTTGAGGAGACTCACGGAAGGAAATCCTACTTTCACAATTTGACCCATACTCTTTCTCCAAATTCATTCTTTTTAATACCTCAATTTATACGGGGGTGTGCAAATCGAACTAACGAATTTTTTCAATAAAAACTATCACTTTTACGTTAGGGGTCCATTTTGCCCTACCCTATACTTAACTACACTTGGGAGCATGAATCATCATTGGAAACATTGAGCCCTGTTCCATCGAGATCTATATTCGAAGGGAAGAGTTGGATCAAGTTAGACGAAAATTGGGGTAGTCACAATCCAAAGTTCAAATCCGCAGTTTCCACTGCAACTAGGGCTGCCCACGAGATTTTCCTTTGAAGGGATCGTCTTGGTCTTGGTGAACACGGAAACTTTTGGTCTCGTTACAGTCTCAAAAGAGGCAGTATCGGCTCTCCTCGTGATGACTAACAATCAATTTTCGGTCTCAAGTTTCTCGTGCTTCTTTAATGTAAAGTCTCGGTTTCAGACTCGGTCGTCTCGTCTCAGTTTTTTACATATAAAAAACGCGAAAAACTTGAAACCGAGATGAGATAAAATAACTATGACTCATCACGATAATGGTCAATACTGCCTCTTTTGAGACTGTGATGATACCGAAAGTTTCCGTGATCATCAAGACCAAGACGATCTCTCCAAAGTGAAGTCTCGTTTGAGTCTCGTGGGCAGCCCTAGATATTTCTGATGATCACGACAAAAATTCAGTTCTTGTGAAAGATATTAAATTTCCTGCTATCAAGTTGGTTAATTTCCTTCAAGTAAATCTGTTCCACTCCATCAAATATTCTCACGGGGAACATATATTTTTTCGGCAGAGCTAATACGTTCTATCAGTGTATGATCGAATCAAATGTCTACTGCAAACATCACGATTAACTGAACGAAAACGAAGGAATTATTTTTAGTTTACCTACTTTTTCGTGAAATCTTATCTAAGTTTGGTTGTTGAAGACGTTTCATTCACTTCAGTCTCCCTGCATTTGTCGAATTTGAATGAATGATGAGAAAGCGTTCGATTCAAATGATGCAATCAAAAAGCTTTTCTGATTTAGTTTATTGCTAATACAGCAAGAAAACTTTTCGAGAACGGAATGGTGAAACTGACCGAAGATAACATCAATCTTAAAAGTCCTTGTCTTGATAGAAGTTAATTTTTTCAGGCAGGTATTACTAAAACATATATTTAAGGGGAGACGGCGGTGAAATTTGAAAGTTGCAGTGGGTTTTCTCTATCATATACGGATGACTTTGGTACTTATTTTTTATACTCAAAAATTTAGAAAAAATGGAGTTTCAATTGAGTTCAATGACGACATATGGCTTGAAAGGCACAAAATCACACCAATAAATTACTATTGTTTTGATTTCTTTGATGATTAGTATTGCAGTTTTGCAAAATGAATGATTAAAAGAAAATTTTTTAAAATTGTAGTTTATTGTTGTGTCATGGCCTTCAACTTGCATCATACTAAAATATGACTGTCACTACAAATTCTGAGCAAAAATATTTAAAAAATCGAAAAATAGGAATTTTCAAAAAAGTTCATATATTTTTTTGTCACTATTATGTATTGGGTAACCAAAATTCGAGTCAATCCATCAAAAATCCTGGTAACAGGACTATTTTGAAGATTTATTGCTTGTACAGCCATATACCGTCAATGCAAAAAATTCGAATTCGATTTTTTCCATTTTTCAGTAGAAAAAATGAGTACGAAAATTATCACCATGGTAGGGATAATCTCCTGCAACTCTCACACTTCACCGCGGTCCCCCCTCAATTCAACATGTTGGATTTGAACTTTCTGTATTTATTCTTGTGCATTCACCTCGTTTTTTTTTTCTATTATGTAGGTGGGATTTCGAACTATTCAAAAATATTACACATATCGTGCATATACCAAGCTCTTAAATGGATAAAACTTTGCCACACTTTGCGATCTAATCACACTTTCGAATGATTCCCAATTGAAATAATTTTTCTAATGCATTATTCTAAAGGGCCCCCTTGAAGCTTAAAACTCTGTGTTGGCTCAATAGACCTATGGAGGGACTTTTGTATATGATGGGACATCTAAAAAATCGAAATCACTTCAACCCATTTTGCCCCATTTTTCATGGTAAAACCTCATTTTCCGAGTCTATTATTTTTCCTATCATTTTGTCATTTAAGGATACCCAAGTGCTTTGGCTATTTTTTTCCAGTGAAATGTCTTTCTACTTTTATAGTCGAACATCAGAGCTTTCATTTGCGCGCCATTTGAACTTACGTTTTCGGACATTTTACAATGGTTCTATTATTTAAACTTTGCAGGTCTGAATTTGAATTTCGATATTGAACCATTATTAGGAAACATTTTAAAAATCTGAAAAAAAATTAGAAAGTCCACTTTTGGAGGAATATTGATAAAATAGTTAAAAAATTCTAATTTTTAAAAATTACGAGTATTTTCTATAAATAATTTATAAACAATCAATTTTCCACCATAAAATCATTTGTTCGGAATCATAACAAATTTATTAATATTCCGAATTTTACCAGACGAGACCGAACGCGCGCTACTGCGCGCTGTAATTGTAACAATCATAATTGAAAATCCCAGAATTAAATTAATCATGAATTAAATTTGCCGCCTCAGACGACTGGAACCAATGAGGAATAAGCGTGACAGACTTGCGAGATATCGATAGTTATCGACTTTAAGTGTATGTTCTTTTTAGAATAGGAAATTGACTTCATGCCTAAAAAAATTAGGTTTCCGAATGTTTAAACACTTTCAATTATTTATTAATAAACAACGAATGTTAAAAAAAAATCATAATTCTGTGCAAAATTTAATTTGAATGACGCTGAATATTTATGTTTTTTTAATTTTTCTCACGCAATTTAATTGACCAATTTGATGATTGAAAATGGTTGAATCTATAGTGTGGTCTGTACCAAACTGTAAAAGATATTTGGATATCATTAAAGTACAGCCATTGTATGAATTATTATTTTGTCTTGATGAAGATCAATCGAAAGGCTATAATTATTTATATTGTGACTTGAAAAGCGTACCAATAAATGTCAATTCCGTAACTTTATTGATAAAAGAAAATTATCACTATTAAGAACTAGAAACAATTAGATACTGCAAGGTAAATAAATTTATAATTCCTAACAAACTCTTCATTTATCAATTAAATTAATTTTTTCCTAAAATATTCATGTTCTTACAGTCCATTGAGCGACCGCAGACATTCGAGTTTCAGGGTGGTCCCCCCGTAAGGCTAAATGGTACCCACAAAATTCGAATTCGAAATGTCATCATCATTTGTGTCTGAAAGAGTCTCCTGAGAAGAAAGAGATCCTGAAACGGGCATAAAATTCCTTATAATCAAAGAATTTCCAAGTTCATTAAAACGAAGAAACGATAAGATGATTAAAAATCATAAGTCCATGAAAATTCTTGCCAGTTTCTTGCAACCTATTATCATGGTCTGAGCGTAGAATCATCTCCGAAAATCCTACGGCTCGGGCACGATCGCGCGCACGTACACGTAATAGATACACATACAAAGAACAAAAGAAATGCATGAAACTCGCAGGGTAGGGTCTCTCTCCTCTCTTATGAAGGTACAAATGTACATCTCCCATGCTCGAAGAGATCCCACGATCTATTCGACAAACAGACAGACGTATAGGCCCGCAGAAAACTGGTGGAGAGAGATGAAAATAATAAGAAAAAACAGCGTATACCCTCCAGCAGACAGACAATACGACTCATCGTTCGATGGACAAAGCATCTATTGCGTAAACACTCGAGGTATATACCCATGTGGGGTGAAAACCTCAGGGGCCAAGAGGAGTAAGAGTGAATGAGATGAGAAAAAAGGAGGAGTTGTACGACAATGCATCTGGGGTAAAAAAAAGAGAGATATAATACATGCTGGCTCTGGCCAATTGTAGATCACTCGGATAACCCATGACGACCGCTTCTATTTCCGATTCAACCGAGGTACTATTGTTACGATAGTGGTATGTAGGATTGAATTTCCACAGATTCCCCATCTTGATCATGAGGCCAGTATGTTTAATAGCTTTCCTAACATTTTTTCCAGGCTCAAGTGTGTTCCCCGGGGAGTCTTACTTCAAATGTCATGCTACTGGGTACAAAGTGCATACGCGAAAAATATAAAATGAAAATTATGCCCGCAAGACTTACAATATTTGATTTATTAGTGTGTCAAATAATTCTAGAAAGATCCTTAATGTATATCTCCCAGCTTAAGAATCAAAGTTAAATGTATTTTCGATAAAATTTACGGAATACATTTAATTACACTTATAATTACACTTAATAGAATAATATCAAATGTCAGGACGAGAAAAAATATTCGAGAATGTCAAAAAGGCTTCATTATTCATTAATTTTTTACCACTCCTGAAACTCAATTGTAATTTTTCCTTACCATTTAAAATGCCAGTTTATACTTGAATGTCTCTTACACTAAATTACTACTACTTTAGTACTAAATTACGACCAAATTACTATGTTGCCTTGTAAAAACTCAGACAACGATATGTGGAGCACCAATTGTTTTAATTCTTGGAATGTCTTCTCTCCATCGATCGTGCGATCCACCGTGTGGCTGATTCTAAATCTCTTAAAAAATTTAATGTCTCCTCCCCTATTCTTCTTTTCAACAATGATGAATGTACGTGAAAATAGATTATTAAAAATAATTTTCAAAGACGATATAAATGAGTAAAATTGCTTTTTGATTTCAGTGATTAAAACCCTTCCCCTCTTCCACGAATGTTCATCTTGAAATCATGTCTACCCTTAGAAATTGTACTCGTGACAAAAAGAATTTGACCTTTTGTATTACTACTTTCTACTATACCGACACTAAGTCTTTGATCGATAGGAATTATAATATTTCATCTATGGGTTTCCGCAGATCTTAATTTCGTTAAAATCGTATTTTTTCATTTGTTCTTAAAATTCTCATGTTAGGGGAGGGTGGGGCAAAACGCCCCCCTTCAATTGTCAATAACTTGTGAATGACATTGTGAAAATTCCCAGTTTCAACTTCATTTTGAAGATAATTTTTCATTCTTCAAAACGAGCTCTAACTCATCCCAATCGGATTATTGAATCGGAAAATATTGACGATTGAAGGGGGGCCGTTTTGCCCCATCCTCCCCTACTACATTAAAAAAATATATTCTTTCGGTGTAATAGTTACACTATTTGAAAATAGTTCAGGTTCTTTTATAAATGTTACTTCTGATATATAATTATTAGGGGCTGTGATAGCTGCGCACCAACTTTATTTGGCCCCCGAAAACTGAATGATTAATTACAGTAAATGTAATGAATTTAGGGCGATTAAGTTGTACTGGGCAGAATTCAACTTCCTCTTTGACATTATTAGATTGAAAGAATAATTGTTCTTAAGAAATCAGAATAATATGAAAAAGTTGTCTCTAAAGTTTGTTCAAGACACGACAGTTTTATGGACATTGTAATGGAAAATATGCGCATGGGGCAGAATTCACATGAAGACAGATTCGTGTAACCAATCAGATCGCAAAATTTTCCCGCCCATTTTAGTTGCCCTATTCTAATTGGTTACACCAATAGATTGGGTTGGTTCTAATTATAAATACATTACCATGGCCATAGGAGAGATTGCAATGGTAACGTGGTAAAGGGGTTTTTAATTATCCCTACCCCTATGTCCCACGGTAATGCTTACTATGTCCCATGGTAATGGTTATTATGTTGCATAGGAATGCCTACCATGTCCATATAAATGGTTACCATGTGAATGAAAAATGGTCCTATGAATTCAATTATTCAATTATATGGAATAAATAGTGCATTCATTAGAAGTAGGAAGTCTTTCCCTTCACCATCTAAACAATGATTCGATTTCTAACTAATGAAGCCTTTATTTGTACGGAGAAAGCATTTGTTTACATTTATAAAACTATTCAGCTGATATGAATGAAAATGCACTTGGAAATTTAATTTAGGTTCTAATGGACTTTATTAGAAGCTCTCTGAATAAATCCATTATTTCATTCAAAGACATAATTTCTCTTTTCGATGGTTCTTAAAACAAGAAAATTCTTGGTGTTGAATTAATAATATTTCTGTGTCTAACATTGATGTACTCATGTTTTATTCCTTAATGGTATTTAATTATTTAGAATAATTTCATTATGTGTTATAGGACATTTTACGTAACATAGGGAGTTCTACTATGTCACATACGCTTTACTATTTTATTTTCTCCGTGCGCCCATTTTTTTGATTTTTGAATTTAAACGCTCTATATGGGGTATTCCGGGTGAACTCCCTCAGGTCAAAACCCTCACCATCCCCAATCATATTGCCGATTTTTCCTGTGGTTGTATATGGAAAAATATGACTTCTCAAATCTTTTCAGATTTTTTGAAGCATCCTGTGGGCAGCCATGTTTTTTTCCAAGTTTTATCTTCAAATGCCTATAACTTCCGTAAAAATCAACGGATTTGAGTTTTTTTTTACAAAATGTGCGTCTTTGAACACACTTTCCATATAAAAATATGCGAATTTTTTTCAATTCGTTCTTCCATCGATTTTCTCAGAAAAACCTCAAAAAACTTCAAAAAACGAGTCGTTTTCAATGTTGGACCCTTTTTATATTTTTCAAAAAATTGCAGTGAATATATTAGACCAAAACAAAATTTTTCACCAAAGACCAAAATGGGCTTCCCATTTCGTGGCCATCATTTCCAATTTGAATATATGAATCCGGGATGAAAAATTTCAAAATTCTTTTCGCATTTGAACGTAGAAGCATTATTTGAATTTACCGCCTGAAGAATCACTGCATTATATTCGAATCTGGAACAATTTAATGATTTTTTGAAAATTCTTTAACAATAAATCTTTCCGAGTGGTGTGTTCTAATAGAGATCCCACTTTGGCCTTTAGTGAAAAATTTTATTTTGGTCTAATATATGCAGTGAAATTTTTTGNAAATTTCAAAAATTTCAAAATTCTTTTCGCATTTGAACGCAGAAGCATTATTTGAATTTACCGCCTGAAGAATCACTGCATTATATTCGAATCTGGAACAATTTAATGATTTTTTGAAAATTCTTTAACAATAAATCTTTCCGAGTGGTGTGTTCTAATAGAGATCCCACTTTGGCCTTTAGTGAAAAATTTTATTTTGGTCTAATATATGCAGTGAAATTTTTTGAAATATATAAAAAGGGTCCAACTTTGAAAACGACTCGTTTTTTGAGGTTTTTCTGANATATTTTTCAAAAAATTTCAGTGAATATATTGGACCAAAACAAAATTTTTCACCAAAGGCCAAAGTGGGCTTCCCATTTTGTGGCCGTCATTTCCAATTTGAATATATGAATCCGGGAAGAAAAATTTCAGAATTCTTTTCGCATTTGAACGCAGAAGCATTATTTGAATTTACCGCCTGAAAAATCACTGCATTATATTCGAATCAGGAACAATTTAATGATTTTTTGAAAATTCTTTAACAATAAATCTTTCCGAGTGGTGTGTTCTAATAGAGATCCCACTTTGGCCTTTAGTGAAAAATTTTATTTTGGTCTAATATATGCAGTGAAATTTTTTGAAATATATAAAAAGGGTCCAACTTTGAAAACGACTCGTTTTTTGAGGTTTTTCTGAGGAAATCGATGGAAGAACGAATTGAAAAAAATTGACATGTTTTTATATGGAAAGTGTGTTCGAAGACGCCCATTTTGTAAAAAAAAACTCAAATCGGTTGATTTTTACGGAAGTTACAGGCATTTGAAGATAAAACTTGCAAAAAAACATGGTTACTCACAGGATGCCTCAAAAAATCTGAAAAAATTTGAGAAGTCATATTTTTCCATACACTATAAAAAAAGATTAGGAAAACTACTTGTATTCAGTACCGAGGCGTTTCTGGAGAAAAGCTAATTTTTTTACTTGGTCCAAGTCGAAAATCGACTGAATACAAGTTTTATGCTCCAAGTACAATTAGCACTGGTGACGAGTACCAACTGTACTCATCATCAGTACTGAAAGTACTTGTACTGAGTACCGAGCTGTACTTCTCAAAAGTAGAAAAAATACTTGAGACAAGTAGTAATAGTACTCAAATCCAGTACCANAGAACGATAATGAGAATGATAATTAATGATATGAAATTCCCCAACAAAATAACCAACCAAAAGTACTGGAATCAAGTCATAAAAGTACTCGCGAGAAGTAGAAAAATTACTTGCTCCAAGCATTAAAAGTACTTGTGAGAAGTAAGAAAAATGCTGACAGGAAGTAATAAAAGGACTTCCTCCTAGTACTTTTCCTACTTGCTTAGCAAATATTGTACTTCACCCAAGGACATGAAAAGTACTTGGGACAAGTAGTTTCCCAACTTTTCACAAGAAAACTTCTCCCAAGTAGAATTCAGTACTGGTGAGTAGTAACTTTTTTTTAGAGTGTATACA
This sequence comes from Diachasma alloeum, assembly GCF_001412515.2. Classification (NCBI taxonomy): domain Eukaryota; kingdom Metazoa; phylum Arthropoda; class Insecta; order Hymenoptera; family Braconidae; genus Diachasma; species Diachasma alloeum. The sequence goes on along the minus strand of NW_021681259.1, from coordinate 165,646 downwards.
ACCACAGGAAAAATCGGCAATATGATTGGCGATGGTGAGGGTTTTGACCTGGGTGAGTTCACATGGAATACCCCATATGTGAATAATTTATTATTTATAAATTTCATGATATTTCCTCGGCAAAAAACATTGTAGGGGTCAAAACAGTATTGAATCGCCGATTAATAAGAACTCAAATTTCCAGCTTGTTAAATATTAAATTATTTCAATGAGTGGTTTTGAGAGGAAATTTTAGAAGACATGGTTGGATGTTCATGTAATTATAAATAATCTTTATGAAAGTCTCTTTTAATAGACTTTCAAGATAGACAAGGGAGACGAAATTAATGACTGATTCAAATTGATGAATGTCTCTTTCATTCATGGTCACTATACAGTATATGAGTTGTCAAAAATAAAAACCAAAAAATCTGACAACTCCTAAACTTTCTAGGAAACATCAGAATCCGTCCAACTCCAGAGAATTGTTGAATCTTCTCGAGAAGCAGGAGAATTTCCCAAACAATTCATTGATAAACCAAACGCATTGAGTCTATATCACAATGGAGGCATGTTGGGTATAGCGTATTCGCTTGGTGCGCAGGCGACCGAGCTTCAAATCCCAATCTAGACACCGAATTTTCTGCATAAAGTCTACTGGCATCAGAAGAAAATCGACCGCTGTAGGAGGTAAGCCATGATTCACTGTAGTAATTCAACCCTTCCAGAATAAGTCCAGACCACGTATGCATCAATGCATAACTCCTGTTGAGGAAGTTATAAATGCATCGAATACTACAGGACAGCGGGGTAAAATGAGATACAGCAGTAAAACGGAATAGCGGGGTTGAATGGACAATGAACAGAAAATGAGAATTGAAGTAAGTTGCCCTTGGAAATGTTTCTCCACCCGAGTGGAAATTCTGTTCAGGTCTCGATCAGAAACTGATCAAGTCCGATCCGAAATTCTGATCAGGCATGTTACGCCTCTGCCTTATGTTTTTCCACTCGGGATGGACCTGGAAATTGAGAATTACTTGAATAATCTAAAAATTAAATAATTCGTCAATGAAAAAATATACAGCAATTTCATTTAATTTTGTCAATGTTAAAAATTTCAAGGTTATTCACTTTAAATTTCAAAAGTAAATAATTTTGTAACAGTGTAAGGAAAATCATTGACTAGGGGAAACGGCTGAATAGTGATCAAATTTCAATACTATTTCATTTGATCTCATTGTCCATTTTTCCCACTCTCCCGTTTTACCCCGCTCCTCCTTATTGCACATATGCATCATGTAGCTTTAATGAGATATTGATCCTTGATTGTTCTCAGAAAGCTGTCAGATCCTTCTGGTATTTAAGGTGTGAGGCAGTTCCAAAAAAAATGATAATTGAGAGGTACTGACTAATTTCACTGAAATTTATACACTGATAAATCCGAGGAATAAAGGACAATTCCATATTCTGATGAACGCCTTGAGGTCGTCAGTAAACTAAAAGTTGAGAAAATGCTTCCACCTTTCGATGTAAAAGCCTTCCTTAGTACACTCAACATAAGAGTAATTATGGCTATTGATTTATTCTGGATTATGGCTATTGATTTATCCTTGTAAAGCCAAATAAGGACAATTCCAAGTTCGATTAATTATGAATTGAGTCATTTCATAATAGATAATAGATAATATAGATGATAATATGTACAATATCTTTTCAAGCAGCACCCAAAAAACGAAAAAAAAACCAAAAATTATTCACTTGTCACCAACTTCTCTACCACTTCTTCACCCCCGTCATTCCCTAGAAATGGAATATAAATAATTCCACCCCGATGAAGAGTGCAACCCTCAATCCCTCAAAATCCCTTCATCTTTACAAAAACCATTTGTACCGCCTATATATACGTGTGTATATGTAGCACACGAGTATACGAAAATGTTGAGAAAGGGTGAAGGGAGTCGAAACGAAAGGGCGGGCGAGAACGACAGAAGAAAAGAGAAACGCGCATAGGTGCGATTCTATAGAAGTCCCAGTGGGCGTGGCGGTTGCGACGCTTTCGTCCAATCGTAATCCAGGAAATATCTCTCTGTCGAAGGACAATGTACACGTTAGGTATAACGTGTTTTCCCCTAGCCATCCAACCAACTCCCTCTCGCCCCTCGTTTTCTAACCGAATAACTTGAACATTGTGTGTTGCCGGGAGGTTTCATGCTGCGAGGCAGTAGAGACCCTTGTCCAATGCATGCACAAGCACATTGAACGTTAGAGACGACTGACGAGAGGAGGCCAGTGTAATTCAACCCCTCTTTTGGTCAACGTGTGTAGAGTACGATGACAAAGAGTCGAAGTCGAATGTCCAGACGGAAACGAGATGCCCAGTCCACCCGTGAAAGAGTTTGCTCCATTCGAAATTGGTCCAGAGATGGGCTATATCCATTCCATTCGATATTCTCTCCTCTTCCTCCTCTCTTCGTTTCATTATTCCCTTTCTACTCTTATTTTTTTTTATTTACATGGAATTGAACGGGTTACCAATGATTTTTGATGGCACCCTGTGTTATACGAATGAAAAAAATACTCCATTGGCATTGGTCTGTTGCTCAACGATAGAGAGCCCCTTTGTCCATGGATTTATGTGTTATTCTCTTTTTGATGTACCTCAAATGTATTATTCAATATTTAATGAGCGAATTTATGGGTGTGTACATGAATTTTGGAAAGTCCACTGTATAATGATGAGTGGAGATTAACAATGAGCAATCACAGAGTTCATGGAAGGATTTTCATTTCAATGGGAATGATAACCGAGGGATTATGGAACAGAAGAGAGGAGAAATAAAATATTTAAAACTTTTGAAGAATTTTCGAACATTTCAGGAGTCATTCCAAAAGTGAATTATTAAACGAAGATGTTGTGAGTCTGGAGTACACTAGAAAATTTTCAAAATTAAATAAAATGTACTCACTTTTATTTTGCTTTTTATCCAAATTCAAAAATAAGAACTACTACTTATGGTCTTGAATACTGAATTCGTCAACATGAAATCTTCAAAGGTTCAGTATCAGACCAATCCTGTGCTCTTCATAACCATTTAATTCGTGATTCAATTTGGAAGTGTTTTTCAAAATGAATGATATTTTTGGACCCGGTTAACGTACAAAATTTTTTCGTTTATGGAGAGAATTAATTAATTAATTGGTGCAAAAAGAATGATTTTCTCTTGCACAATTAACAATTTATGGCTGAAATTTGCGCCACCCTTGACTATTTTTATCAAGAGAATTCACAATTTCATGAGAACAGCAATGAGAAGAGTAAATTTCAGTTTAATTATTTCATGAGAATGAATAGACATCAGTAAAAATCCGATGAATACATCCTTAAATTTTCAATTAACTGAAAAGTCAGGGTAATTTGATACTGAATATTCATGTTTTGATTGAAACTTAAAGCAAGTCGAGGTGTTCTCATTTGTTAGTTGTTGAAAAATTTGAAGTTTCATTATTTTTTTCATCCTCTAAATCTAATTAAATGTTGCACTTCTGAAAATTGCTACCAAACTATCAATAAAATTTCCATTCTTTTTTAACAATGTGAACAGTCCTAATTAGAAAACCTTTAGCAAATGTGTATATACCTGAAAAAAACGATCACTAAATGCGCTGTTTCAGAAATTAACATCCACTCCGCTGACTTTTCAACCCACGCTCAAGAATGGAATATAATAGTCGCTCCATCAAGCCCTGAATTAACGTTTAAGCTCAACTCAACAATGAACAAACTGGACTATCTGTGTATATTATTGCAGATGAGAGTGGGTGTTGATGGGGTATCGATGTATAGCATGTAGAAACAGTTGAGTACAGATAGAGGACCAGATACAATGAGGAAGATAGTTACCGCGGTGGTCTCATTAAACGCAAAACTCAGCCACTGTGCGACTACGTAATGAGAATCGGTTAATTAGAATGGTTCGCACACGGGGACTCTGGACGGGAGCTTCTCGTTTTACGTCCAGCGTAAACGAGGGGAGGGAGGAACAACTGGAAAACCCATACAAGATGTACGTGGATGTATGTATGTAGACGTCATGTTCGTCACAGTGACATGTACTGCGGTTACATGTATAACTCACCGGTGGAAAATGGAGTGAAATTTATCAACTGTATCAGTGTGAGTCTGTGTATTCCACGCAGATCGAGCCGCTAATCACCTGGGTCCACTCTCGCCGCATGAATATTAAGCTTCGCTAATACCAAGCTGAAGTAAACACCCATGAATATGTACGAGTTAACAAATGTTTCACCGAGTCAAGAGGAGGGAGGAGTCGCAAACGTTCTTGAAAATTTCACCTTTTTGGCTCTACACGGAGAAAAAAAATTACCTTTGCCATGGAATCATTTTCTGGGGAGAACAATTTTTTTTTAGAGGCGCATTTCTCCAAGTCAGGCACTTCCAGGTAGTCCATGTCCATCTCCAAATATTATAATTATGTTGAATTATGGAATGATTGTGCTGGATATGACCTTGGATGTACACCTTCCATTATTTTACAATTTTTTTTAATTTCAAATTTTCTTACGTAAAATAATTTGTATGTAGCATAATCATCCCATAATTCAATATAATTGTAATATTTGGAGACATACGCTCCTAAAAAAATAAAGTCTTTTCCCAAGAAAATGATTTCCTTGACAACAGTAATTTCTTTTTCAGTGTATGTCTGGCATAGGGGGACTTGTAGAAAATCTGCCCTTTTCCATGTATGCATTTCTGCCGCACTCCATATTAATTATGTAAAATAAAATAGTTCTCGTAGTGCATCCTTAAGGAATTTTCAAAGAAAACGAGTTATTAATACAGTAAAATTGCTTCCAAGAACTTTATTCATTGTGACACCAGCAAATAGGACGAAATGACTGACAACAGTATAAGAAAAAGTGAAATTCCCAAAAATTTGGTTTGTCCTGCTTCGAGTCAACAAATCTGAAATTTTTTGTATTTTGAGGATACTGTCACTCAAAATTTTCAATTGACATTTTTTTTCCGTGAGGAGCAAATTTCCTGGACAAATCCCATGCCCGATAATTCGAATATTTCTACTACATATTAAGTTTTTTTTTTTTTTTACATTTTGTTCCATTTTTCTATGGCGAAATGTGAAAAATATAAACTTGAATCTCGTGAAAATTCTAATATTCAATTGATTTGATTTTTTTCCATAATCATTAAAATTGGAGTGTACTATCAACGTTATTACTTTATACTAATTTGTATACAAAAAGTTGATTGAATAAGGGCGTCATCGAGAGCAGATTTTTCCTGAATTGAAAGGGGAAGTCAATCTATTTTGCTCCAGTAGTGTTTGAAATATTGAAATTTTTACATTCAAACGAAATTTCGTAAACCACTGAGGCAAAATTGGTCATTTACTGAACTTCGAATTAAATTTTCCAGGCTTTTAATTATCATTACTCGCCACCCTCAATGTCATTCAGTTCTCAAATAGAATTATTTTTGTGAAATTAAGAACAGTATCCCTAATTTTGGGGAAAAAAATTCTCAGTGAGGACTTGGAAAAATATGATCCTTTCTCTCATTTGCATTTTAATATTTGTGATGATATATCATCGAGTCCAGAGACTGTAAATGGAGGCGCTGAATGGTTGAATGAAGAAGAGAAAAAAGTAATCAAGGGGATAGTGGTGGATTAAAAAATGGAGAGCATTACAAAGAGCATCCTTTGCGCAAGTGAAAAAAAAATTAAAATGGAGAAGGAACAAGGAAACGAATGGAAAGAGGTGGAAGAAAGAACGTGAAAAATCGGGAATGAAGGCTAGAAAAGAGAAATAGTCTCAGAAACGAGGAAAAACGAAGGAAAAAAAATGGAGAGAGAGAGGAAAAATAAGGGAAAAAAAATTGAGATAGAGAATGAAGACTTTACTCGCGCGTCCTCTTTCCGAAATAAGGAGTTTCCAGGCAACGTCGACATCGTTGGGGGCAATAATGGAAAGAGGAAAACGGGAACGTTCCTTCCGTCGTTTCCTCCCCCGTCTTCTCCTGCCATTGAGATACCCATCTCCTCATTTCTTCTCTTCTTTTTTTATTTTTTTGCCTCACTTCTTGTTTTTCTCTGTCCCCATTCCAGCCTATTCTTAAGACTGTTGACTAGGGAAAAAAATGTTCCCAGTCACATCTTTCTAGTCGCACGAAGTTACAAAGAAAAGTAAAACATAGTATCCCTGGCAAAGGATAGTAGATACCTCCCTAGTAGGGGAGGTATCTAATAAAACCAATCGAAATTGGCTTTCTTCGGATCTTCCATTTATTCGTTTGTTTTTCTTTTACTCTGATTCTTCAATTGTATGTTTCATTTTTGTCATCACTGAAGAACAGATGCTTTTGTGTATATTGAAAGAGGAGAGATGAATGGAAAATGTATGGTGGAAAGAGAAGTAGTATTGGTTATATTACCTTTGTTATTGTCCCAAGTAGATAGAACATATCGACATTAACAAATGTCTTTTCATTGTCAGATCAATTTTTTATTAGACAAATTATCAATTGACAAACAAGAGTTACTAATGTTGGTGTGTATACAAATATTAAAGAGCATTAGTTGTACATTCACAGAGAAAATAATTTTGGATTTACACGAACGTGTTATTGATTTTGTGGAATCTGTCACCAATTATTGGGCATTGCCCGTATGGAAAAAATATATATCCGCAGATATATCTCAAAATTATCCCTTATATCTGTGGTAAAATACACAATATCCGAGATTTATGCTGAATATTACTTTTTTCCCAAAAATATATCCGAGATATATTTCATATATATTTTACATGTAATTTAGATGTAATCACCGGGGATATCTTTTTTCCGTACGGGTGACTAGATACACTGGACACTGACTACAATAATCCTGATCATTAGTGATTTCAATCACTGAAATTCGGTGAAAGATTCTTGAAAATGAGTGATAATATCACCAAAAATTACTGACAAAATAATTGAATTCCAGAATATTCCACTCGTTGAATAATTCTCCTAACATGATTACCATCTTTTCTCTGTTCGCACCCTACATATGGTTCGGTTCTTGACTAACTGAGGCAGTTGGTAACATGTTTCACTTAACTAAGCAGAGATGGCGTCACCAGTCCGGATTCTACTGCTCGACCCTTCACATTTTTCCTCGTACAAACATAAATGAAAGAAAAAAGCTATATTTATCGGACATCACTCTTCAGACATATCAATATATATCCTCCATGAGTAGTGTAACATTGGATGCATCAATTCGCAAAAGAACTCGTAATTGAATGAAACAAACAGCCAAATGTATCATCAATTGCCATCGTCAATTTAATTGGAACCTATTGAATTATTCTCATTGGAATTGTCAATGAAGAGTATCTTCGTGGGAAAGAATAATGGATCAATTCCACTGCTATTGTATTCCATCAATTTAAAATGAAATCAATATAATGAAACAATAAAGAGCGTTAACGAATTAGAAAAGTTGGCCGATTGATTGTAACAGATCTGCCCACATGTACTTCAAATAGGAAATAATTGAACATTGTACAGAAGCCTATGTAAGAGTATGGAGGCGTGCTTCCGAGAGGCAATCGGCGCGTTCACAGTGGCAATTAAGAAAATTAAGAGTCATTAATTAGTATTCACTTCCTCCAGTTGTATAGACGTTTACGAAGAGACGATTCAAACGTTAAAGACATTCTTTCACCGGGCTGTGGGCATATTATCCAGCCTGGTAGTCTTCTTTCCTTCTTTTACTTATCTCATTCCCTATTTTTATTTTTCCTTTTATTTTAAATGATCCCCCACTACTTGACCACTTTCTGCGTACCCGACTAACGAGACGAGATCGCACCACATCGGGACTTCCGCCGGCATCTATTTTTTTTTCTTTCTTTTTTCCTTTTTAACGTTTCTTTTCCCGTCGTTGCAGTTGTAAAACGATTTTCTCACCTGTTGGAAAATGAAAGACCATTTACCGTGCATTGACACCAGCATAGTTACATGGAGGTGTTATCTGAATTCAAGATCAATTACTAGTTGTCTGGTGGATGAATCCCTCTATTTGTATTTACATTAATAAAATATTAATTATGATTGAAAAAAGAGTTGGAAAAAACTCAATGCGTTCTCCAATTTTTTTAATGGTTTGTTTAAAAGCTTGATTTACGACTCTATTAAAGGAAAAATGAATTTTTCCCCGAGTGATATACACCTGGGTTAGACCACGGGGTTTCAACACGTGGACATAATTAACCAACATCTATCAAAATGACCGGTCGTCATAAAATAAAAAATCAGAATGTATCACCTCACGCAAACTGTCGTGCCCCTAAAGTTTTCGTCAGTTAAGCTGATGAATTTAACACCACCCGCCACACAAATGTGGCTATTCCGATCTGATTATATACGAAAGGAGGAAAAAACGTGGGGGTTCTTGCTCGTTAACCTATTTTTTAAACCTAATAATTAATTTATAGGCTTTGATAAGATGGGTAAGTGTCAGATTATGACGATTGTAATTTTAACAACACATACACTGTTAGAACAAAAAATGAAATTTCATGGACAGTTGACTACTAATTTTCAGGACAGTGACACTGAATATGATTTAGGGGAAAAAAAAAATTCAGGTTTTACTAAAAATTTAGTAAAATTCCAGAATTTTAAGCAGAATAAAACGAGAATTCTTTGATTTATTTGAATTTTCAATCTACTATGAATATTCAGTGCCAAATTACATCGAATTTTCAGTGAAATCTGAGATTTCATTATTTTTTCCCCCTAGATCGCATTTAGTGTCATTGTTCTGAAAATTGCCGAATATATTTCCGGAATTTTCTGGTTTTCTAATTATTTCTCTTTGATTTTTCCACGAAATTCTGAATTTTCAGTGACAAAATTCCTTGAAATTTCAGTGATAATTCAATTCGATAAAAATTTCTAAAAAGTGTGTCTACTTTGGTGAGATTTGTATTTAAATGATAAATAATCTATTGATTGTTAAGTGCATTACGTAAGGGGCTGGACAAAGGGAATGATAGCTTGCACGAAACCGATGAAAACTGGAAAACTTCGGAGGTCTTGGGAAAATCTATGCGAACGCAATGAATTTTGCTGAACATTCAGGATGATATCCTGAGATGATACTCATTTTCCCGGGAGTTATTTATTGGGTTAGGCCATTATTGACGTTCGATCCGCCGAAAAATTGCACTTCTGGAGCAATCGTCACCAAAAATAAGCAATCAATCATGAAGCAATCGTTTGGAGCGAATGAAATGCATACAGATTCTTTTATTCTCAATGGAAAACAATGAGAGAGAGTTCGGGCACTTCACCAATTAGTCCGTGAATTCATTATATTTTTTTGGTAAAGTTCCTTTGTAATTCACAGAAATTCATCGATGTATTGCGTTCTTCCCTCGATAGAAATTAGCACGCAAAATCTTTCATCTGAACCCAGAGGGCTTCTAAAAAACATTGAGAGAAAAAGAGAATGATAGAAGTGGTAAGGGAAGGGGTGAAAGAAGTCGGCAGTCTTTGATCTCAAATACGTATACACGTTTTCACGTGGAGTTTCTCGTGAAAGCATAAGGGGAAGGAATAGAGAAAGAATAAAAAAAATATAAAAAAACAACGTCGTAAGTGTGTGTGAAAGACTGGATCCCACATTATACACGTACATATCACGCGTCGTGTCAATTCCTATCCCACAAGTTGGGAAAGACTCTATTTCTTTTCCTGAATGCCAAAAATTTGTACCAGAAAATTGTCAACAAATTCGCGTTTTTTTTTATAAAGGAGGGAAAAAAAATGAGCTCTTGATAGTAAAAGCTAGTTGGATTGCCGATGGAATTCAGGAGAATTGGCGGCAGTGTGTGAGTGCCAATGCTATAAATTTGTAGGCTGTTTACTTAGAAGATTTAAAAGCGTGTGGGGGGGAGGAGTATGCAGCCGAGAGGTTTCTGCACTTAGTGGCGGAAGTTGCGTGTGTAACGAAAGCTCCCGTAATCCTAGTAGAAATCCAATGTGGGAGAGGCCTCACTGTCACTTTGCACTGCGACATTGTATTCAGTCGCGACGAATCGTAATACCCAGCGCCTTCGCTGCGAATGTACCCGACGACATATCTGCGGCTTTGAGGACATTATGCCGGTACTAACCTCGGATACTCTGTTCTGAATTCACAAAATATAAAAATAAGATCTTCTGTAGCTACGCGAATTATTTAGTGGAAAACTTACGTTCCCGGCATGAGTAATGATTGTTTCTATAGTCAATGGCCGTAGCAATCATTCAGCAAAAGAGTAAATGAACGCGAGCCGTACGCAGCAATTAGTTTGGGTGGAATACGTGGAAACTATGTACTCCAATACCATAACTAGGAGTAGTGTCACTTTAACAGTTCTGGTAGAGATTTTAATGAAGTTTTAAAAAATTGCCAGAAGAAACTATCAACATTGGACATTAAACTACGCAGAGGAGTGTGAGAGAAAGGTTACTTGTGAAGCAACTGTATGTGTCACTAATCAATTTTTTCAGTTGCACGGAGAGGTGGATAAAAATTACCCAGAAAATTGTGGCAAATTTTACAGTACGAAAGGTAACCGTGGAGCGAAATATGATTCAATGAAAAAATCACCCGTTTGCAGAGGATATTTTACGATTCGTTCGGTAAAAAACATCTCTGGATGCAAAAATTATCCTCCTGTACAGTAAAATTTCTCACACTGGTCGGGTATTTTTTTTTCTTATACTAATCTGAAAGTCATGGGGACGAATGGATGTGAAATTTATAAAGGAAACAAATTTTTACGGCCGGTATATTCATATTCTATATTATAATTTCAGAGATAGCATATAGCATCCTGCTTTTCATCTAATTTATACCTTAAAAACATCTAAGGTTTAACCGTATAGATAGCCCGGGGATAATGTAGAATAGGAAGTGAAATTCCACCGAACGCATTCGGTAAAAAATCATTCTCCGTTACAGAGAGAAATATTCAATAAAAATTACGTATCTTTTCCGTAATTCCGGAGCGAAATGTGGTTGTAGGAAATTTTACGGAACTGTCACGGAATTTTTCCGGAGCGTTCCGTAATTTTTATCTGAATCTCTTGTGAAAAATTACGATACCGTCACTTAAATTTTCTGAGTCGTTTCCGTAATCGGTGAGTGAAGTGAGAGTTCCGTAATTTTTACTGAACATTTCTCTCTGTGTACAGAAGAATTATACATAATGTTGAGAAATGATTCACGTTCACTGGGAAATTTTTTGATAGAATGCAGGGTAAATTTTACAGTTTCGGCACAAATTACCCTCACGTTTAGTAAATTTTTCCGAGCCAACGGAGAAAAAATTCCTCTCGCACTTTTTTCCTGATGTAGGATGGAAAAGTACTGAAAATCGAGTTTGCTCCACAATTATTTGATTTGTTCGGTAATTTTTCTCTCTCAGTAAGTTCACTCGATAATTTAAGTGGTCTGTTGTTAGAATCATCAATACTATTCCGTCCTTAGAATATTGTCACCTGATGTTTTCAATATCAAATAAAAAATTAAAACTTGAAAGGACAGTTTCACCTCTGCTCCGTCCTTCTTTGTGAACCTGAAATTCATTTTAATGATTTAGATAATATTACATAAATATTATCATTTTTTAAAAATAAATCCTTCTCTTATTGTGTGAACACTGAAGGCTTTCCCCTCTGGCCTAGATGATTTGTGGAAATATGATTTGTTCATTCGTGCTTCATAGAATGGCATTCAATTCTGTTTCCTTTTTTGGGCGAGCTTCATGGAAATTTGACGCAAGGCGATTTTCCTGATGAAAACCCCTTTACTTTTTTCATTCGTTCGAAATATCCGCCATTTTTGAGGTTTTTAACATATTTGTTTTTGACTTCTTTATAGAGCCTGATGAAGCTAAAATTGTAATTAGCGATACATTGCATCCTTGACAATTAGATCATAGTGTTTTATTTCTCCAAAATTCCTGATTCCTGGATTAATTATGTATAAATCTTTGATGATATTCCGAGTCATCGTGACACAAAATTGGAAATTCGCAAGTGTACACTAATCCAACTGGGCCGTAATGAAGAACTAATGCAGGCAATACTTCTTAATCAAAAATACTTTCCATATTATCTTGATCGCAAACTTTTCTCGCCTTCAAATGATTCACATTTCTCTTTACTACAAAATCTTTTTTCTAAAAGATTATGTAAAAAAAATTTTCTGGATGAATTCAGCTTGTGAGAACGGAAAGAAACAGATTCGCTCTGAGATTGCTCCATGGAAGAGAATAACAGGGAAGAAAAACTATGGAGAAAGGAAAGATAGAGCGAGATCAGTGGTTGTCGGTGTGTGCGGCCTGTCGTCGACTGGAGAACGATTCGTGTTGTCGGCGTTCGGTACAAGTACCTCGAACGCGAACCTAGTTAACACGGACCGATACGAATCTACAACGCTTGCTGGCGGTGGCCCGATAAATACTTATGAGCCACCTTTCGTAATGATCCACGCGCGCTCGCACTCAGCTAACTCTGTGCCACCAAAGCTCTCTCATGCATACTACTTTACATGATTTTTGCGTGCTGCCAATGCTGCGATAATGAACAATTTTAAATGCCCAACATTAATATTTTCTTGAAAAAAGGAGAAGTGACAATTAAGAAGTCGAGATATACAATTTCATTGAATAAAGCCATAAATGAAAAGTACATGAACACTGCATCGCCCTCTTTTTCTTTGCTTTCTGATTGGTTGATGACTTCAGTCAATAATCACAATAACGACCAATCCCGTGGGATATAACGATGAGATCATGTTTGAGATTGGGTGAGATTAGAATTTTGGAACATGAAAAATGATAGATTTATCATACCTCTTTTAATGAAATCTGTAAAAAGCTACATACACTGTTAAAAATTTTCGTCTGAATTTTCCGTGCTGAATTCCGGAGATTTTTATCGTATTCAATTTCCACTGAAAGTTCAGGAAATCTTGTCAATGAAAAATCAAAATATTCCATTGATTTTCTGTTCAAATAATATGGGAATCAATAAAATACTTGATTTTTCAGGTCAATAATTCTGTGAAAATTCAGAAAAATCGGGAACATTCAGGAAAAAATTGGAAATTCATGTCATTTTGTTTCTGAATATTCATGTCCATCTGAAAATTCAATCGAGTTGTGAAATTTCCCTGACTCCCACTAAAAACTCATGAATTTCCGTGAATTTCACTTAAAACTTGAAATTTCATAATCATTTTTCCCTAAATTCGATTCAATGTCACTCTCATGAGATTTAGTACAATATCTTCTATGAAATTTCAAAAAATTTCTAACAATGTAGAAGAGCACGATACACTTTGGCGCTGATTTTTTTTGACACACATAGTAATGTTGGCGCATCGGAAAAAATTGTTTTAACGATTAAACCGCATACGGTGACGAGAAGAAAAACGAATTCGACGAAATTAGCAAATCTTGAATGGGTCATCGTAGCTGCTATCTTGTCGAACGTCAATATTTACATCGCTCATATAATAGCTATCGATTGGTTTCGATGGTTTTGTTTTGAATCAGAACGATTCACTGACAACCCATTAATACTATCCCTAATCTGCAGAGTATTTCAGTCGAATGGAAAATTGATGCAATAGTTTTTTGTATTTTTTAATCAATTGCGTCCATGAGAAAATACCTGAGAGTATAAATATACCTATGACAATAATAATTAACGATAAAAATTAAAAAAATATGGAAAGTAGAAAAATCAATCATTTGAAATAATAATAATATTCTTTTCAGTGAAGCATGAAAATGTTTTTTTTTTTCGAAAGTTATTCAAGTTTTGTTATTGATGGCATAAGGCGCCAAATACTAGATTTCGTCATAAGGCAAAAAAAAAAATTCTGACAAATATCAGTTACAATAATTTTTTAAGGCTCTGTGACGGTCAATATTTTTTGTTATAACGGCCGCAGGCAGGGATTCACGGATGCCACGCATCCGTGAACCGCTGTCTGACGGCCGGAATGACAGAAAAATCTATAGGGGGCAACAAAGCTGGCGCCAAAATAGTTGGCGCCACAGCTACGGCGCCAAAAAATCTTGCTTCGCACGGAGAAAGTTCGGACTAAAATTACTATACAACACTGTTATAAAAGAAATGAAACTTCATGGGCAGTTGACTACTAATTTTCGGGACAGTGATACTGAATGTGATTTAGGAGCAAAGAAATCATGAAATTTCAAGTTTCACTGAAAATTCGGTAAAATTCCAGAATTTTAAGCAGCATAAAGACGAGAATCACTCAATTTATTTGAATTTTCAAGAAGATGGGAAAACCAATTTAACACTGGTGCAAATGGGAGTTGCTGGCACAGAAATGTGAATATCTCGGAAACTGGAATCGACAAAGTGTTCCCTTTTCATGTGGGCGTCCACATATATTTATCTGAATTTTCTGGTTTTCTATTTATTGTCAGGGAAAAATGCAACTGAAATTTACAGCTCTCTTTGATTTTTCAATGAAATTCTGAATTTTCGATGACGAACTTCCTTGAAATTTCAGTGGTAATTAAATTAGATAATGATTTCCAAAAAGTGTACCAGAAATTTCAGACAAAAATTTTTAACGGTGAATCTAGGTAATCGGAGAGCCAAATGTGTTAGTTCAGGAATTTTTTTGAAATCATAGAAAAAAAATCTCAGGCAAAGGATAAATTTCCTTTTTTGTAACGTACTTTTCCGCAAATGAACCGTATAGTTTCTGAACTGTTGGCGAAAAAGTGCCAGAAAGACTATAAATTTCACCGACTGTTCAACGAATTTTTAAATATTCACCAATGTTTCGTAATTTTTTATTACATTTTCTTGGTAATTTTTCGTTGATTTTTTTTCAATGCACCCAAACAATTTCAACTTTTTCTCATAAGAATACTTAGCATATGATGCAATTCATGTAAATTTTTTTATATATTTCCGAGTTTGAAACTCGATTGAATATATTATTATAGACGTTCGAGTGAAAAATCCAATACTTCATATGATAAGTGGATTTTTATACACATTTTTGCTAATGTGAGGAGGACGCGCGTGCGGCGCGAGCAACGGGGCGTTCGTAAGTTTTGCGCAACCAACTGAGTGACAATAGTACTCTGGAATTACAGTTTCGTGGAAAATACCTTGATCGGTTCAGTATACCATCGATGAAATTGATCAAAATGAAATGAGAAAAATAATAATCACCGCATTCATGAAATACAGGCAATTTACCGCAAGTGCCCGGTCGCTTCTTTGTTGATTTTATTACAAAACATAAAAATTGTAAAATTAGCCAAAGTGTTTTCTTCAACAGAAATCTGGGCGCCCATATTACCTGCTTCTATTGATAATCTCTCATTCAAACCAAATTGTTGGATTCTTTGTTTGATCTCTGACGGCGCTGGTTTTCACTCTTTCGGCATGATTTTTCATGGGCTTAAAAATGGGGAAACACTGTATTTCGACAAATCCCTGAGTATTCTTGACCGTTTACCATTCGGTTATGGGGGAAAATAGCGTAGGAGATTTAAGTAGAAAATAGGCTGCTCTGTGAAGCGCATGGAAATTTCGGCTCAAGCAGAGAGCCATTCACACGCATCAGTTGAAATGGGCCTGTCTTTCGCCCAAGTTGTTTACAATCTGCTATCGTTGAATTTTAGCCATTTTACTCTACATTGTTAGAAGAGAATTAAAATTTCATGGGTAGTTTACGAGTAATTTTTTGAAGAGCGACACATTGAATTCGATTTAGGAGGAAAACTCGGCATTTTTCATCCCGCAAAGCTTGACATACTCGTTTGTTTGTGACAAAGCTATCGGGGAATACCTGATTATTTTCAAGCTATTGGAGTATTACTGCACAGAAAATTAAAAGAATTCCAAATTGTTGAGCCACAAAAGGGTCGGCGGCAAAAATAACCCACACATACAAAACATGTTTAAATCCATTCAATTTAAAATACGCATACTTAACTTTTTTAACGAGAACATATATATTCACGACCAATTTACGCAGGATTTTTCATTAATTGAAAATTCAAGAATATGTTCACCTGAATTATCCGAATTTCTATTGATTCACATGGAATAATTGAACTGAAGTTTACAATTACCAGGTATTTTTTCATCAAATTGTATATTTTCCATGAAGAAATTCCTTGAAATTTAAATCCTCGTTCTGAAATGCATCTTTCAAGAAAACGGTAAGAAATTATTATAAAAACCAGGACTCACTGATAAAAAAAATTACTTCTGCTGAGAAATTATATGTTGCGCATGGAGAGTATTTGGTGGAATGAACAGATTCGTTTGGGGCAACTTAATCAATTAATCGATTTTTCACAAAACTGGAAATTTTTGTCATGAACATGAGCAATGATAATCATTTTATGGGAGAGAAAGAATACATGTACGAGAAATAAATACTACCTTTCCAATGAAAAAATAATTATTCCCCTAGAAATTATTAAGTTTTGGCAGTAAAACAAATTTCGAGAAAAAAATTCAAGTTTCTCTTGAAATTATGTTTCGTTTCCGTGGAAATGACTGTGCACTAGAAAAATGTACACTCCACTCAATAACATTCACTTGATATAGCTGGATCCTGACACAGTTCTGTGTATAACTAATGCATTTACTTAAAAGATATGAATTTCTTACCAAAACAATAATTTCTCTGTAAATTATCATGTTCTGGGAGATAATTTCTTCATTTTCTACAACTAAAATGATTCAGCATGACAAAGTCTTACGTATATTTTTTCGGCAGAAAATTTTTTTTTCTCTGGTGCGTAAAGAAAAATTTTGCGCACGCGGAGCGTGCAATCACAGTGTGATGAAAAATAGGTTTCGACGCTCGTGGGAAAACTGTTCTTTGACTCTTGGAAGGGTAGCGCTTTCGGCAAGCGCTACGCACCTCTCACGGGTCATAAAAAACTTTTACGCAGTCGTATTGAAGCATAATATTTTCAACCAGTGCTGAACAGACCCCTTCAAGTGATGAATCTAATCCGTGATCCTTCATATATTTTTCTGAATTGCTTGAAAATATCCTTGATTGAGTGCCTTTTGAATGGCTTCAGAGAAACTGTACAATCTGCCATTTTTATTGAACAACAATTTGTCACAGTTACTGTATTGGATCACATGGATTTGTGACAAAATGTAACGATTCCAAAACTCGATCACTGACGGTAGATTTTTCATCAAGTATAAATAGAAAAAAGTAATATACATGGCATCAGAATTATGTTGCAGAAAACAATGATTTTTCACGTTAAATGTGAAAAAAATTCTTGTAACGCCTAACAAAATCAACGTTGTTGGCACCACAAACCCACTGGAATAAGCTCCTCCCATCGTGCTGGCACCGTAATTTTACCGATATCCTTTTCTCCGTATGACGAAATTATTAGAGTAGTAAATAGTTACATTGTAAAAAATTTCTGGCTGCAATTACACCAGAACACTTTTCGGAAATTTTCATCAAGTGGCAGTTTCATTGAAATATAGAGGAAATTCTCAATTGACAATTCACAATTTGATGGAAAAATCCATGGAAATTGGAGGTTTCAGTTCAATTATTTCATGGAAATTAATAGCAATAAGGAAAATTCAGGTAAATATATCTTTGAATTGCTAAATAATATTGCATATTCAGTACACTTTGGTATTGAATATTCATGTCAATTTGTATTTCATTCTCGTTTTCCTACTGCTAAAAAATTTCTAATCCTATTGAATTGTCAGTGAAATTTGAAATTTTACGCTCCCCCCCCAGCTCTGGATGGAATTCAATGTAACTACCATAAAAATTACTGCCAAACCGTCGATGAAATTTCAATTTTTTCTAACACTGTACAAAATACTCGTCAGAGTCTACATATGGAATAATGTCCATTTTGTTCATTTTGTCTGCGCTACTAAATATACATATTTTTTTCTCCAGAAATGAATGTACGATCTCCAAAAGTAATGAATCAAAATGCATCGATCTCTGCGATCGCCCACAGCCGAGCTTCAAGCCGAGAACGATAATCTCCGAGAATATAAACAATAAAAGGAAACCAAGCATTGGGAAGATAAATAAAGAACCTCAGATAGTCGGAAGCCCAGTGTCCAACGTGCGGTATGTCTCGTGGGCGCCCGCGACGAATTATGTAAGTAGCCAAGCCAAGAAGAAGATTCTCTATAGTGGAGGCACGGCGCCCGCGCTGTTCGCGGCGCCTTTTCAAATCGTACCAACTTCTCCTCTTGTTATACCACGCGGCTTATTCTCGGAAGGGGGAGATCACAGTCTCGCCAGATCCAAAGGGGAGTAGGAAGAGAAAGGATGCGAATGAGAAGAACAAGTGGAGTGGTGGAGAATCGCGAATGGGAAGAATAAGGAGCGCCATAGATTCGAGTCTGGGGGCACACTGTATAGGAGAAAAACCGCGAGAACAAGACTGTGAAAGGGTTGGCAGGGGAGGGGGAATCTTCGAGGCATGTTAAGGACCACCCGAGCGAGAAGTTCAGGACGTGGATGCGAACCGCCGGCGCCCAACGAAGGCCTTTGGGGGGTCTCTTATCTCCCTCAGAGTCCGTCCAGGATCTCCTCACGGTCTGTCTCTTCCTCTCTGCATTCTCTCTCCCTCTCTCTCTCTATCACCAACTTCTTGTTTTCCATCTCTCTTCCCCCTTCCACATCTGAATCCCATTATCGATCATCGCTTTCACGTAATCGAAAGTTCGATCCATTCTTTTGGAATTCGAAATTATTCTAATTTGAATAAAATTGGAAGAAAAATCAACGATTAATATAGAATCGCTCTTGCTCCTTCCACCTCCTACAATAGGAAACTACAGCAGACTCATGCCAGTAAAAATGGTACAATTCTAGTAATAACTTTTCGCTCGTCAGAGCTTCACTGACTATTTTTCACTATTTTTCAGCCCTAGACTGAACTCAAGCTGCCAAATTTTGTTACAGCAAAACACCCAGAAGAATTGTTCATTTGAATCTAATAAAAATCTTTATTTGAAAATTTTTACTTGCTTCAAGAATGTCGTCGTTATACATGAGTAAACTTGTTTGCTTGTTTCAAAAGAAAGCATTGAATTACAGCAAATCAACAATTTATTAATTCCAAATAATGGGTTTGCTTATTTTGAGAAAATCAC
Organism: Diachasma alloeum; assembly: GCF_001412515.2. NCBI lineage: Eukaryota > Metazoa > Arthropoda > Insecta > Hymenoptera > Braconidae > Diachasma > Diachasma alloeum. Next base: position 146,394 of record NW_021681259.1, on the reverse strand, counting down.
ATTTTCTTGTATTTTGTGAAGGAAATTCGAAATTATGTTTCAACCACATTCGCGTGCCATGCAGAAAAAGGCTGCTTCACTTCACCTCATTCTCGCTTAAAAATTATTGCATTTTTCTCTGTCATTAAAAAAAATCAATTTCAATTCCGGAGCTATAATTACTAGCATCAAATAAGGATTTGTTAAAAATATTAAAAAAACATTTCTTTAATTAGGAACAGAATCTCAATAAAGAAGAATTTTTAATTTGAATAAATACTATATTTCGTACTATTCAGATAAACTTATTTATTTGATTCAAATAAATCATTTTTATGTGTGTAATAATAAATTGAGTTATTCTTTATTCCGGTAATAATTGTATAATGGTTATCGCATTCGAACAATCAACCCATCATCACCAAAAATATCACCAATTGAGTGATGACTATCATAACAGCTGAAACGTTAATCTCCAAAAAGATCTTTTCTTCATGCAAGGATGAAATTAGTAGCGATGAAGTTGTTTTTTCAACCGGTCAAAACGAATCTCAGCTAATCTCGAGGACAATCGCCTGAAGCTCAGTGCACAGGCCCTGTCCCACGAATTGCAGAAGAAATGAAGCAAATGAGAGAGACGAACAAAACAGCACAAAAATGTAAGGAAATGAGAAAAAATAAAGATAAAGAAAGAAAGCGAATTAGTAGCGGCGCTTGTGCGTTCCGCCAGGTACCGTCGGTGGAAGTAGGCAAGGGTAAGCCACACACTAGGTCGTCGTGTAAGACCCAAAAGAGGGGAAGTAGAGAGGACTAACTATACGACATGAACGACGTGAGATCCGTTGGACCCGCATGCGAAGTTTCATTGTCCCCCCGAACGTGTATACGCCTCACCGTAGGTACCTTAATGTCGGCAAGGATGAAAGCGTGGACCGATCCCTTTGTCTTTCTACATCGAGTGAGTGAGTATGGGCTGAGTACATTGAGAGAGAAATCACAGACTGTTTATGAAGAAAATCCAGGAGAAATTATGTAGCTGTCCAGTAAGCAAAATGCAAATTCTCGGAGCTTAATAATTTCAAGCTGTGTGTGAATTTTTGTCAATTTATAGTGCCATAGAAATTCTTCCGAGAAAGACACTTCATGGATATCAACGTAAAATGAGTAGCACAATGTAAAAGTCGAGACAGTCAATAAAAATTCTTTCTACAAAAATGGATTTCAAGAAAATTCTGATTCACAGTTTACCAGGTATGAATCTACAGAGAAGAAAATCCATCGAAAATTATGAAAAATATAATGTAATAATGACCCAACGGTATGGCGATGCCCAAGGTTGGCGATGCCCAAAAGCAGAAGAGAAAAAAGTTGGGAAGCACTGTCAATTTCCGAATATATAATGCCCAACATTGTGTGTATTCTGAATCCAATAGTTATCAAATCCATTGGCAAGCTCCTTAAAGAATGTGAACTGAAAAGATAATTAGGCCTAAGAATTTGCAACTTATATATTTATACATATAAATTGAAAAAAAAATTACCTAACGGTGTGACCTAAAAATTTGGTGGAAATACCGTTAAATTAAATTTTTTTTTTGAACTTTCTTATTAAAAGCTTTGAAAATAAATCCTTTGCCTCACATGTTACCCTGAATTTTAAAGTAAATATCCTGATACACAATTTACCCCTCCGATGATCTAGATTGAACATTAATTTTTCATTAATTTTTTTCTCCGTGCAGAAACGGTCCCGTTAATGAAAAATATAACGGTGCTATGAGTATTTTTACTATATTGATTTCGCATTTGTACCCTGCACCAAGAGGAAAATCATCGAATTTATTTTGAAATGAGCATAAGGACATTTGTAAACTAGTTTTTAGGGCTTTTTATAAATCATCAATGCTAACTACGTTCCCGTCGTACACTCTGGCAAATGTCGAATGTGGTGGGTACTGAATGTTTACCTACGTATATTATCCACACGTTCCTCATAGAAAAAAAAGCTTCCATTTGGAAGCAAAAGAGAGAAAAAAAAGTTTGTTTTCTGAGGAAAATGAGAAATCCTCTAAAACTTCAATTTTGGATGTATTGTTTAGTTTTTGCCGTATGATGGATGTCGGAGGATGCGTACGACGAAAGAAACTCCCAAACAATTACTGTACTCGCATGGTAGAATGGTTTCACTGTAATGTTCATTGAAAAATGTGGGAGCTACCACCGGAAATGTTGCAGTGCGGTGCAGTAATTTTTCTTACATGAAAATTAAACGCATTTCACAACAAAATTTTCGGTGTTGGCTTGAACAAGTGAATAAATCCATTCTGCTGACCTTCATTGTAATCCCTTTTTTGAGTATTTTTTTCCCATTTGTAACGTCCTTCCGAGAGCTTAGATCTTAATGTTTGGCAAATTGAGTAATACAGAATATTATATGAGCCGGGCAATATTGCCATATCCACAGGAATGAGATAAACATATCCATATCCTCCACCGTCCATTGTACGGCATAAATTAAATTTTCAATTTATTGAAAATGAGAAGTTCTCTTCCAACTGGGACTTTTTGTCTGATATGAAGACAAACAGTCCTAAAAACTCTCTATATGAAACATACAATCTCCAATGTCCATCAGCTTTCAGCATTATATGCACGAAGATACATTTGAATCAAATGAATTCTTCATTCGATTTTTTTCTATTCATTTCAACAATATTTTTTGTAGGAGAAGAAGAAGTTCATATGTTTATTCCAAGAAAAATGTTTTACAGCCGATTGCATCAAGCTCAGTTAAGAAAACCCTCAGTTAAGCATCAAAATGAATCAAAATAATCCCCCGATCAATTTTGATGGAAAGTTCATCGAAGGTATTTCACCAAAAAACGTGATGTATCAATATATTTATTATTATTTCCCAATAATATCACTAGTTATGAAGTATTTAGTCAATATTTATGATCGAATGGTTGGATAAAAGCACTCTACGACGAATTCCTAAAATTGTCCAACTATGGAATAAATTGACTCCGCACATAAATTTATTCTGACGATTTATATGTCTAACAGGGCTTGGTGCAATCGGCCCTTAATGGTAGAAAATAAATAATTCATTAATTCCAAATAAATCCTCTATTAAAATCAAGTAAACAATGCATTTAATCCAGCTTCGTAACAACAAAGAATTATTCAATGTTGATAAAGTTGTTCTCTCTTCCTCGTTTAAACTCTTAATTTTATTTCTAATTAATGAAATCTTTATTTGAATAAGGGCTGGTTGCACCAAGCCCTTTTAGCCAAATAAACTTTGAGAATAAATTTATGTGCGGAGTAAATTTTAATTTTCAACGAAATGTATTGCAAGAAAAATACACAAAAACAAAAAATTTTCTCACAATAGGCCATCGCCCGAGCGCCTTCAGCCAAGTATTTACATATGGACATAAGTTTTTCATTCTATTTTTGATAGTGTAGTTGGAGTCCAATGAGGTGAAGATGATACATTAATTGGTTCGAATGAATGGATGAAGATACAGAGAATAGTGCGGAGTAAATTAATTCGATAGTTAGACAATGTTGGGAACTCGTCGTAGAGTGTTTTCATTCAGTCATTCGGTTGTGAATATAGACTAAATACTTCGTAATTAGTCATAATATTGGCAAATCGTGATAATACATCGATACACAACGTTTTTTTAGTGAAATACCTTCGATGAACCTTCGGTCAAAATTGATTGGCAGATCATTATTTATTCTGATATTTAACTGAGGATTTTCGTAATTAGGCTCGGTGCAGCTGGGCCGAAAGGAAACATTCATTGATATTTTAAAAACTATTCAATTAAAGGGTGGAATCGCAAATGAAAAACGAGGTTATGTTTGAATAGAATCTTTATCACTATCTATTTAAATAAAGTCATTAATTTATTCTTGCAAATAACGTTTAGTTAATTCAAATTGACCATTTTTCTGAGGATACTCAGAGTTCACGACAGAGACGTAGTTGATACCTTGGTAGGAGATGCGAAAAGGCCTAGGGTAGGCCGAAAACGGCCCGGTGCTGGCTAACATTGGACCACCCCCGGCCAATCTTGGCCCATTCTTCATCTCCTAACAGAGTAGTAAACCCCGAAAGGGGCTCAGACAATTTGTTCACAACAGTTTAATAGGGTAATCAACATGACGCCCGCGTGAATTGAACAGTCGTGTTTATTCTCAAACGGTATATGTAAAAAAAAATTGAGGATTGGGATATTTTCGAGTGACCTGAAAAGCGATCCAAACTGTTAGAAATGTTTCGAAAATTCGTGGAAAATATTGTAGTAATTCTCATGAGAGTGCTATTGAATCGCATGATATTTCAACTTTTTATGCATCTTATAACGTTGTCAAATGGCCGTGGGTAATGTTTGATTGCTTGAATTCTGTTTTTTTTTTTTTTTTCAAATGTGACGATAACTCACATTTTTTTCTTCATGCAACCTTGAAATCACTTATAATTGAACCCACGAGGGTTCACAGCTGAAAACATTCTTGACAGTTTATTCGGCATTTATTACCTTGAGACGTCTTCGCTGATTTTCCCGTTGAAATGAAAGAGATGAATACCACTGTATTTATGCAGGTGCTGGCTTTTTTCGTGAAAATATTCAAAATAAAATTCAGAGCAGTTTGAAAACAAAATATTTTCCACTGTAACCGAATGAAATACTTGTGGGGGTCTTTCCTTCATAAATTTCTTTGTTAAAGTAATTGGATGAGGTTAAACGACTATTAACTACATGGACTGGCCCACTCATCCCATTTTTTTCCATTTTACGCTTAATATTCTGTTTTTAATTTGAATTTCAGTATCCTTTTAAACGAATCTTGTTCAGAGAATCCTAGCGAATTGAATGTATTAAAAAAAAAAATAGGGAGATTTCACTCCATGTTAAGGGAAAAATGCGAAAGGAATGATGAATTCTCTTCGCTTGCTCCATAAAATTTACTGACGGTCAAATAATTTGTCTTACGCCAATTTTTGAGTAAGTGTTATCGATTTTTTCCCCCGGGCAACGTACGGTAAATTCTCAGTCGTTGCAACTCAAAAAAATTGCCCCCAGGGTGCATATTGTATATCCCAAACTACACAATTCCCTTGCGAGCGAATATTTATTTCTTAGTATTGCGGAATGGAAAGAATAAATACAAATGGAATCATTATTTTTAGGAATTCGCGAAAAATGACAAAATTCTGTAAGAAATTTGGCTAATTTTCCCATCGAAAGGAGTAATTTTGCCTCTTGATGAAAAGTGAACTACAATTGCGTTTAATTACATTTCGAATTTTCTCTCAAGATACGTTCCGCATACTACGGTCTGATTGCACCAAGCCCAGTTAAGGAAATCTTCGGTCCAGTATTGGAATAAATCAAAATAATCTTCTGATCAATTTTGATCGAAAGCTCATTGAAGCTATGTCACCGAAAACGTGTATCGATGTATCATTATTATTTGCTAATAATACCACTAACTATCAAGTATTTAGTGGATATTCACCACCGAATGACTAAATGAAAGCACTTTAAGAGTAACTCCTAAAATTGTCTAGCTGTGGAATACATTTACTCCACATGTTAATTTATTCTGAAGATTTATTTAGCTAACAGGGTTGGGTGCAACCGACCCTGTGAATTATGTTTACCGCCATGTATATGTATACACCGGAAGCAAAAAACTAAAAAATTCTAGCAATGGAATGGTAAAATGAGTTTATTCGATTCAGCAAAAATTTCCGTACAGCACCGGAAAGAATCAGATAAAGACGAGGAAAATTTACATAGATACGAAAAAAAGTACTGTGTCGCGCCAGTGATTTTTGCCTGATCCATTAAATAAACCCCATCTAACGTGCTAGGACCGGAATTGTTCTGGTATTTTTTTATTAGGTCATACACGGAGAGAATTAAATAGTAAACATTACTATGGCCCTAGGAGAGATTACTATGGTAACATAGTAAAAGGGTTTTCAACTATGCCTACATAGTAATCCTTACTATATCACATGGTAATACTTACCATGTCACATCCTAGTGCTTACTATGTCACATGGTAATGCTTACTATGTTTCATAGTAATGCTTATTATGTTCCATGGTAATAATTGCGGTTACATAGGAATGCCTACCATGGCCATAGAAATGGTTACCATGTGAACGGAAAATGGTCCTATGAACATAGGAAGTATCTCTAAAATAACCGGTTATTCGCGATTGCTTCTTGATGCGTTCATAAACTCAAGACGTTTAAGGCTTAAACTGTTAAAAAAATTAAACAAATTAAACTCTTCACTTGAAATTTTCCAAACCAATTCTACAATTTTTTTGTTCGAAATTAATATATATATTTAAATAATAAAGCTTCAATTATATGGAATAAAGAGTGCATTCATTAGAGGTAGATAATCAATTAGAAATAAATAAACAATTTATTTGATTCAAACAGAATTATTTCATATCAATGAATTCTTTTTCTTCGCCATGTAAGCAATGATTCCATTTCTAACTAATAAAGTCTTTACTTGTATGAAGAAGGCATTTGTTTACATTTATAAAACTATTTCATATAAGTAAAAAGGCACCTGCAAATTTAATTTAGGTTTTAATAGGTTCTATTAGGAGCTTTCTGAATAAATGCATTATTTCATTCAAAAACCTAATTTCTCTTTTCGATTGTTCTTACAACAAGGAAATTTTCATTCTTGGATTAATGATATTTCTATGTCTAACATTGATCTACTCCTGTTTCATTCCTTGGTGGTATTTAATTATTTAGAATAATTTCATTACGTAACATAGGGAGCTCACTATGTAACAGTAATTATTAGTGCTATGTCCATAGTACTCATTTCCATTGAGGAGCTTACTATGCCCCATAGTAACCATTACGATGTTCCATAGTAGCCATTACTATATCCATAGTAATACTTACAAATCTTTGGTAAAGTTTACTATGTGCGGATTTCGACATAGTAATCTTTACTATTTTATTTTCTCTGCGTACACAGTGGCACTTATACTAGTGATTGTTCATTATGCTACTGGGCTCCACTGGGAGTAGCATTCCCTGTCTCGATCACGGCTACTCATAGAAATGATTTACCATCACGATTGTTTTTAATTCGTTGCTAAGTAAGATTGAGTGATATTATTTATGAATGATCATAATTATCTGCAATAGAGAGAAGTCCATCGTGACTGTATACGTACAGTAATCGAAACAGGAGAAGATATGATTGAGGTCGAGTTTTGTTGTGGAAGCTGAGATAATTGACTCTGTGTAACTGAACAATCGTATTGTAAAGAAAATTCTCTCCCCCCCCCCCGAAAACAAAACAAAAAAATCAAGACAGAACAAGGTACAGTTAACATAATTGAGGAATAGTTTTCATCTTAAGATGGGACAAGTGGATCTCTCTCATCTTACTACGCGTTTTAAGAACAAAATTATGCGAACTGAATTTAGTTGAGATAAACGAATGCACGAAATTTTCCACTCGTCTCCATATAAATTCTTATCTGAATCAAATGAGGTCCATACAATTAAATTTTTTCCCCAGTGTAGAAGCAGCTATCAATTCAGTGTCAAATTTATTCTGGTAATAGTAATGTAGGATACATATATAAAGACGGATACTTTTATCGTAGAGTAGAAGCTGCTGCGGCTGGTTTTTCCCCCAATAATGAGAAAAAGCCACCTCTCGTCCGCTTTACACGCAGCACGTCGAAATCTTGGAGCATTCGAAGCGCACCTACTCAATAATTACTACGTCCTGGAAGCGGACGTTCCATATGATTCAGAACAGACCTCCTAGCTGTTTTTTTTGCTATTTCAGTGTGATGGACGACAGACAAAACTGGTTAGTGCCAGGGCGTCTGTACCCACAACCATTTCCACCATACTCAACGTTGGAAGTCAGGAACTGAAGATAACAGCGCCAGTGTCAGTGGTTATTCTAATGTCCACCTATAACGTTGTCATTTAGGCTACCACCGATGAGGAATGGGACAGGTTTGGACGCAAATTTATATAGTGACTACGAGTTTTGGTCCACCGCGGTAAGCCTATCAAGTGTTCTTTTCTGGCTGGTATTATACCTCAACTGGGCAGCGATTTAGTGTCCGTCAAGTCCAGAGGTCGTGCATATACGGGTCATTTCACCAAATATCGTACGCAAATCGGGCTTCAAAATTTTCGGTAGTTACCGACGGCAGTGGCTGTGTGGTTAGAGTGTGGGGTTGGCATGCGGGGGACGCAGGTACATTTCCCGGTTTGGGCGCCAAATTTCTGAAATTCTACATCTCACAGTTTCATTGCCGCGCGGGGGTCTCGCAAGTGACGACTGTATCTAGACAGGTTTTTCCCTCAATTGAGGTTTTCCCTTTTCCCTTGGCGAATGCGATACGGGAGGTTGGGGCGAGTGGGGAGGGAACAAATTGTAAAAACCCGAAAGGGTATACAAAAAGATTTAAAAAATTCGGTAGTGCTTTCTTCTGTTCTGTATATCTTTCGTATATAAAAATGAGATTCTTTTACTATACAAGATCACCGGTTTTTATTAATCGCAGTTCGCGTAACTGGACGGTTTGTTTATTGATGCATTTAGACGCAGGTTTACACAACTATATATAAAAATTACATATATACGTTACAGTGTGTGGACAGAGATATCGTTTTTAAATATCTATATTGATTTGTTTCAAAAAATGAGTCAATGGGCTTCAGACTCACATAACTGAACGATTTCGTCGCGAAATTTTCCATTTGAATTGAATGCCTTTAAAAATACTTGAAAAAAAATTGAGAACATCGGTTTTGATTGAACATATCCTTCAGTCAACAACCATGTTGAAAAGCATTGAGGAAAAGCATAAACTGCGATTTAATTGTTAGTATAGATGACCAATTAAAAAGTTATAATAGTCGTTTGAATCTGTCAGATATTTTATTTAAATATAAATTCACTATGGCTGAATGGCATGAGTAAACAATTCCACAATACGATTTTTATAGAAAATTTTCAAAAATTTTCGAAGGCATAGATTAAAAACAAAAATGGTGAAAAAGGTGAAATTAACGATCCAATTTTTATTTTACGACTTTTGCCGAGTAAATGAGGAGTGACGGAAAAGTGACCAACATTCCCAGATAATTCAGAAAATTTACGATCAAAAACGAATGTTCTCAATTTTTTTCGGTTGTGAGGAATGACCGAAAATGACCGGTCATTTTATCATCTACCGCACACAAGGCGTATTACTACCCATCGGCTATTTTTTCGTATATTCATTTTTTTGTTCAAATTTAAGTTTTGTTTTTTTTCCTTATATCGACTCATTATGATCCAAAAAGTCCGAAAATACAATTTATAGATATCCGTAGGTATGTGTGTGGTAAAGGTTTTCTTCAATTGTTCGCTAATGAATGGATGGAATTGAATCTTTTTTTTTCAAACGTAGGTACTGTTGACCCCTATCGATTATCGTTAATTAAAATTGATTTCATCGATTAGTTTTTTTAATTTTTGAATTTTTTATCCCACGATAACTAAAACAAAATGTTCTGAATTGATTGAATGATGGTTTAAAAAAACTGTTTGGATTTCCCTTTGACCGAGTTCAAAGATACAGGCGATAGTAATAATCGTTATTTTGATTTATTCGAAAATTGTCAAAAATTTGGTATTTCTTGAAAATCAGAATTCCGGGGATATCTTTGAATATCATACTTCAAATGAATTTAATCGTAGCTGAAAATGTTCATTTTAATGTCATTAAATCGAAGTTAAAAAATGATTACCATAGCTATATTAGTTGATTTGATTTTTATGATGATTGCTGAAAATTTTCAATTTTTCATGAATTTCCTTGAAAGTGAGCTTTTTGATGATTTCTTCAAATGTGGTGTTTCAAATTCATTCAAGTATGTGCAACTACAATTTTTCGATTAACATTTTACTGAAGGCCTGAGGGGAGAGATAGAACTGTAGAAAAAACAATCGGTTGTATAAAAGAAAAGGGATAGTAAGAATAATGCTGCTGATAACATTCAACTAGGTTGAAAATTTCACAAAATTAAGTAAAAGGAAATCTTATTCAATTTAATAAAATGAAATAAATAATGAATTATACATGATAGAAGGAAATGATGTGGAAAATAACCATTCGGAAGCATATTGCATATTTATTAGCAAAAATAACTATACTATATACAAGAGCAATATAAGAAACTGAATATAAGAACTGATAGAAAAAATTGATTTTATTCAGATGTTTTCTTCTTGGAATAAGTATGGTCAAGTTGAACTACTTTCAATAAGTAACATCTTACGATGAATATCAATGGTGTCTTTTGGAGACATATGTTGTTATGGAATCGAAAGTTTCAATCTATCCTCTTCGCCTCTTTTGTAAAATAAAAAAAAAGTGATTGTCATTCTCTAATGTTTGGAAATAACTTTATGTTGCATTCATCTTTGTTCCACGATTGATTCTCAAGAACTGTCAATAAATACGTCCCTTGGATTAATCCCGAGTTATGACTTAATTAAATCCGACAATATACTTCGTTCAAATAAAACAGTACTTAGAGTCGGGTCATATGTATTCATTGCACGAATAGGAAAGTTCTATTTTCACACACCTGCACGAAAAGTTCGTACTTTCTTCCTGATGAGCGGGAGGAAAATACGAACTTTTCTTTGCAGGCGTGTTAAAGAATAGCATGTGCACCTCGGGCGGGAAAACATGACTTTCCGCCCTTGATGCACAATATACTATTCTTCTTAACCCAATACAATATCCAGTCAAGAAATTTTCTACTTTCATGAATTGATCTAAAATTCGTACCTACGAGGTGATTACATTGATAAATGTATTTGAATGCTGTTTCCTCGAACGAAGCCGATCTTCAAATTGATCTTTCTGTATGTCATGTTGCCCTGGTAAAACAGTCCGATTATTTCCGACTGTGTGATAAAAAATGAATCGGCGTTAATGAAAAGTTTCTGTCTTTGCCCGTTAAATTCCGATTGGCTGGTAGGTAGAGCTTGGAGTTTGAGAAAATTATGAGAATTAATGGAAACAAGGGTATGTGGCCGTTATCGTCCGATTACTTTCCAAAAAAGTGGTTGATAGATCTCATATTACGCATATAAATATTTAAATGAGCAATAAATATTAGATATTTATAAATATATATATTATAATAATATATAATATAATAATTATATAATAATTATATCATTATATATTTATAAATATTTAAATGAGCAATAAATATTAAATATTTATATGAGCAATATGAGATCTATCAACCACTTTTTTGGAAAGTAATCGGACGATAACGGGCAAAGACAGAAACATCATTAACGCCGATTCATTTTTTATCACCCAGTCGGAAATAATCGGACTGTTTTACCAGGGTGACCCTCTGATATTTCTGATTCTGTTATTGTAAATTAATGTGATGTTTTTCTGGTGAATAAATATACACTTCTTTCAACTGGACAGCATCTCACTACAATCTCAAAGATTTTCCGCGTAACAATATTCATTCTGATTCAACATACAAAATACTCAATTATAATTTACTTAAAAGAACGTATGATCATGTTGATTGATGTAATAACGTATTCAATCATAAGGATCATTTTGATTTTTCGGTAAACCAACGAATTTCTGGAGACAACACACTGGTGGTTAGAAAGAAATCAAATATTCTCATTATTGCGACCAAGGAAAAAAAATTAAATTCTAGAAAAGAATTATTTCTCCCAATCAAATATATCTCAAGCAGGGGAGGGTGGGGCAAAATGGAACGGCGGGGCAAAATGGAACGCGGGGCAAAATGGAATGGCACAAAAAATTCTTATCCCAAGAAATTTCTCCTCAAGAGATGAAATATTTGGCATAAGAAATTAGTTTTGTGATATTATGACGATTTTTCTCTCAGTGTATGACATCGGAACGAATGATTTGAGATAAAATGTGATATATTCCTCTCCTTTAGTAGGCTAAATAGTTGAAAGAAAACCGAAATTTCATGAGCAGTTGTCTAAATATTTCCAAACAGTGACTGATTTCGATACAGGGGAAAAATAATGAAAATTCATTGGAATTCGAAATTTTTGAAGAGCAGAAGGATGAGAATTCCTCAACTCATCTGAATTTTCTATCAAAACATTAGTAAACTTTAGTAAACTAAATCATATAATGTATTCTTCAATTTTCAATCAATTGAAAATTCAAAAATTCATTTACCTTAACTTTCCGGATTTCTATTAATTTTCAAGAAAAGGGGAGAGTGGGGCAAAATGGAACGGTAGTGAATTTTTGTTTTCAAAAACTATAGGGCCTTTTTTTAATATTTAATTTATTCATAGAACAATAATAATATTCCAAAGGTTTTATTTATTTATCTATAATCGTCTATTACTCTATAATTGAATTTACAGACATCAGATTTTTCTTTAGTTTTTTGACCTTGAATTATCTTTTTTACAATGAAGATAGCAAAATTTTTATAATGACCTTTTTTATAGCCCTTGAAATTCTCTACAAAAAGGTCCTTATAAAAATTCTCCTATCTCCCTTAGATTACAAGATAGCGATAACTACAGAGTAGACTGATGTCACTGACTTAACCCCGAATCATCATTTTTGAGCTTACATAAGGTGAAAAAAAAGTCTGAATTTCGCTCTATATTCGTTTTTTGTACCGTTCCATTTTGCCCCGCGTTCCATTTTGCCCCGCCGTTCCATTTTGCCCCACCGTTCCATTTTGCCCCACCCTCCCCTAGAGGTAACTGTGATTCACTATAAAACTTTGTTTACTTGGGAATTAATAACCAAATGATAGTTGGTGCAAATAAAATTTTCTTGGTAAAACTAATTTTTTCTGTCAATCTATATGAGCAGTTCCACGCCAAATTCGAAGTGCAAAAAATTCGATCTCAGGGATTTCTCTGCCAATTTTTTTCTAGAAAGTTGGGCATTAGACGAAAACAAAAAAAAATAATATTAATAATTGCAGGAGTCCTGATGTTTTTTTAATTTCCTGTTTTTTAATGAAATTTCAGATTATCTAGAATTTCAGGATTTCTCATTATTTTAATCTGCAAATCTGATCCCTTTCAAAGCTATGCAATAAAATATTTGGGAAATATCCGATAATTTTGCCACACAACATTCTACATCAGTATTCACATTATTTTGTTCAAGATATGTGAATTAGGACTGAAAATTGTTTATCAGTGGGGGTTACACTTCAGGACGTTTACAAGATCTCCGACTGATGATTTTCAATCAACAACTATAACAGAACGGGTCAATTTGATGAGCTCTATTTTGAAATTATTTCGAGATAAAAATGCCTACGATGTATAGAAGAATGAAATTTCAGGAGTCGTACTGGTTGCAAAATGGCGTTCCAAATTAATGCAATTACAGGTTTAGTTTTCGACTCGACATTCACACTTCAAACTTTGTGAAAAACAATCTCCTCATTTGTCAATGCACTAAAAACGGCCAAACTAACTCCATTTGTTAAGAATATCTCTGAAGGATGAAAGCCTCTGCAGAGTTTATATAATAGCCCGAGAGTATTTTTTAGGCGTTATATCAACCGTAGTTTTCGAATATTTATTCGAGAAAACGATTTTTGAAAAAATGAAATTTAACACATTACGTCCATAAGAGCAGTATACTCCCACCTTCAATCCAATGGTTCATAGACTTGAAGCGTTTTCTCATACACATAACTGTATATGACTTTGTTCATTATATATTCTTTAGTTTTTATTGCGACATTAAAGAACATAAGTTTCTGAACAGATAATTGCAAACAATTAAATTAAAAGTTTCTTGATTGGTACGACGGCCATATTGTGTGGATTGAATCCGCGCGTTTCTGACGTCTGGCAACGGTTCACTCAAGTGGCTACTCGGGCCAAATTTATGAGGTTATATCGAACACATATGTAGTGTTACCGTATGATCATAAGAGATTAAACTAACGAGAGTCAAGTGTGAAACTGAATAAAATAGTGTTCACAGTATTAATTGAAGAAATTCCCGAAAAAACGTATTCAGCAATGAAAAATCTGAAAAAGTATGGGGATAGCAAAATTTTCGGCAAGACTGAAATCTTGCGTGAAAAATTATAATGATTTTTTCTTTCGAACTTTTCTCGTTACATTTTTTTTTAACATTTCGACTATATCAAAATCCTTCGTAAAAATATTGAACGTAAGATCATTATGAAATTTATCAAAATAACGACTATCAAAATAACCAAGACCAATCAGAAAAGAAACAAATCATTCACTCGAACACTGGATAGATAATTATCTAGACTAAGAATCAGAATAAATACAATCAAAAATCGAAGAAGATCGTAGAATCCAATCATAGCACAAGTCGACGATAAACATATACTCACTTAAATGTAGATTTTGAAAATCACGTTGAAACTAAATTCAATTTTGTTTAGAAATGATACCACAAAATAAAATATTAATGATAGACTCAATGTTAGAAATAAATTTTTAAACACAATAAAATTCATTGCAACATTTTTGTTTAATTAAATTTAACCAAGTGAACTGTTAAATTAATAATTCACATTAAATTTTCTTCATGAAAATTTCGTCACATAATCACCGCGTGGTTTAGTCAGACAAATTTGTTATTCTAATTTATCATCCGCAAAACTAAAGAATACCTCAATTCATGTGTTGTGAAATTATGTCATAATTTTAGCTAATAATCCCTAAGATCGATCATTTTGTGAGACGAGAAAAATATTAAATAGTGTGCACAAGTACTTATCTTGGTAAATAAATAAAATGCGAGTTGCTCAGGCTCAGGGAAATGTGGGTACCCAATGAACAAAATCAAAATACGACAGACTATCCAATTTCCGAACGTGTGTACAGCACGACGGTCCCGAGGCGAGAGAGCGAACAGGCTCTCAAAGCGTCGTCCCTCGACCTTCGGTCACAAATAAAAATTATTTGTGTGATTGACTACTCAATCGTGAATTTTGGATTCATTTTATTCTCGTCAAAGTAGATTCCTGCAATTTTAGTTGCGAGAAATTCAATTTACTTTTGAATTCCTACAAAATTGTTGCTAATTTGAACGATGTATTTGGATATACTTAAGATTGGAAGTTCATTTTCATCATTCTCTTCAATCAGTCAATAACTGAACTTTTTGTTAGATGGACGACATTAGTTTTGTTCCTCAAAGATGTACGAGATCACAGGTGGACTTATTTGGGTCATTTTTGGATGGTACATCTATTTCTTAGTCCACTCAGCATTGATGTATTGGTACACAGATGTAGTGTTGTTAACTGGAAGCTTGTATTGGGTAGACCTGTGAGTCTATATTTTTTTTGACTTCTATTCATGCTTCTCTTCTACTTGTTTTTTAAACCCTTCCTTTATTTCATTCGTGACAATCTCACCCTCTTCAGAAACGATTCCGAGACGCGTCCGTGCCATCAGCGACCATGCTTCTTCGTTTCTTTCTATTTTATTATCCTTTTCTATTGCGACCTATTCTTTCAGAGTAAAAACTTTTTATTCGTCGA
This sequence comes from Diachasma alloeum, assembly GCF_001412515.2. NCBI lineage: Eukaryota > Metazoa > Arthropoda > Insecta > Hymenoptera > Braconidae > Diachasma > Diachasma alloeum. The sequence continues at coordinate 130,780 of NW_021681259.1, read as the reverse complement.
CTTCTTGTTTTTTTCAATTTTTTTTTCTTGCAGAAATTTCTCTCCTCGAGTACATCCTACCTTGGTGTATCCATTACTGTGGCGCACGTCAACAGATCCGTCTCTCACATGCTTGTGTACATATCATATCATCATTGTTATGCATACGCTTACTCTAGTGTATCCACTCCCTTTGCAAGAACCCCTTTTTTACATTCTACGTAATTCTTATTTTTCTCCTTTTTGTTCAATAAGAAGGAAAAGGAACAAGAAAATCACTCCCATGGGGAGAAAAACAATCAGATCAAGTTTGAAGTGTTACAAGACCTGTCCAGAAGTCTTGCAACATGCTAAACATTAAGGTTATGCCACAACTAATGTATTGCAAGATATATGCACCGCGTGTTACGATCATAAATGTATTCTTTCGATTCCACTTTTAAAAAATCCAGTGTAACGATTTTTGAAGCCTCTATTTCGCTTATCAAGTAATGTAATATGATGTCTATATATATTTTTAATATACTTTAGACCCGGTTGCACCAACCCCTGTTAGCTATTTTTACCCCCGGGATAAATTTATCCATGTGTAATCCTTATGGACTAACAGACCGTTATCTGGCGGTTTAGTAAATAGACGATGGTGCAACCGGGCCCTAATCTTTTGTTTACAGTAATTGCAACATAGTATGGTAAATATATAGTATCACTCCCCCCCCTCCGATTTCGTTCAAATTTACAGGGATGGTAGTATTCCCCGAGATTAGATAATCCCTGAAATATTAGGTGTCGGAAACAATTAGGAGGGAAGTTATGGAACAATGAATGTCACTTACCTTCCCGCTCTCTGCGCTACCCGGGGCCAACGACGTGGACGTGGCGGTTTCTGGCCCCTCAGACAACACATGTTGATACATTTAGAGACAACGGATAAACACAGAGATGGTATGAATGTATAATATACAATGGCGCAACAACGGTCCCTCTCAATTTACCACCGCCGCCCTTCATACGGCTAATTTTATATAAAATTAGGCGGCGGTGGTAAATTGAGAGGGACCGTTGTTGCGCCATTGTATATTATACATTCATACCATCTCTGTGTTTATCCGTTGTCTCTAAATGTATCAACATGTGTTGTCTGAGGGGCCAGAAACCGCCACGTCCACGTCGTTGGCCCCGGGTAGCGCAGAGAGCGGGAAGGTAAGTGACATTCATTGTTCCATAACTTCCCTCCTAATTGTTTCCGACACCTAATATTTCAGGGATTATCTAATCTCGGGGAATACTACCATCCCTGTAAATTTGAACGAAATCGGAGGGGGGGGAGTGATACTATATATTTACCCATAGTATATATGTACATATCATATAATGTATACTATATCTACTATACAGCAGTTTTTTTATACTGTAATTTTTTTCTTGTAAAAAAAAATATATAGTTTTGCCAAAAAAAAAGATAGGATAGTATACAAGTATATAGTACATAATACATCCCTAAAAATAAAAAAAAACACAAAAGGCAAAAGAAAAACGAAGAAGATTATGACGATTCCGAATAAATTATTCAACAATTAAGTTCTCATTGTAAAAAACTGTTGAAACCATTAATTTTTCCTGTTTTATTATTGAGATAAAAATTAATGAAAGTGAGAAACGGTAAGGTTTTACCTTTACCTTTACGCGCGCCCTATTCTAGTTCTTCATAAAAAATATCAGCTAGATAACACTCTCAACTCTTGAGTGGTCGTGCTATGGCGGCATCGCAGTAGTTTTTCGATTTTTTTTTACATGAAATGTAAAAAACTACCTCGTAGTTGAAAAATTTATGAAAATTTGTGTTCCTATTCTCAACTAAACCGAACGCATTAACAATTTTTTTTGGTCCATACTCGCTCTAATCAATGATCATTAATGATCAATGATCATTGATCATAATCATTTGAAAACTCGACTCACAGAAAATCTCCATGTTTAATCTCTAAATGTCAAAATTTTGTACCTAATGAAGTTGAATTATAGGATTCAAGTAGTATTCAATAGACGGATTATCCGTCTATTATTCTTATTTGATATCCCCATTTCTTTTTCCTTGAAGGTTCAAAATTACCCGTAAACTACAAATAAACATTTTTTTCCAACTTTTTTTTTTACAAAAATTGTGAAATACACGGGGCTGCGGATCGCCCACCGTGCGACCAACAACGTTTGGTGAAGTGCTGCGACGAGTCAAGGGTTGAGAGGATTGGGGGTTAATGGGACCTTTTTGACCGTTAATCTTAAGAGTCGAATAGCGATATTAGGAAAACAAAAGGTAAAAGTAGTTTTGGATGAACATCTATACCGCCCCAGTGCCAGTCCCCGGCGCCCCCACGAAATTTGACCGTCAAAACAAACTGACATTTGCCTACTCATGCCTCCAACGTATTTCAATGTTCCTGTATTTAGTTGGCCACAAACTGTTGGTATCTCGTGGGCCCCTAATTTATACCGCAAACCACCTGCATTCTTCATTCTTTTAATGAACTTCACGAAAGGATTTGGTGGATAGTAGTACCACTTGACGTGCACCCCGTCCTGAAGCGTGATAGTAAATTTTTGAAAGGGTTGATATGAATTATAATAAGAGTATTAAACTAGGAGGAAACGATTCCGTGTGACAAGAAAGAAGCAGGAAATACTGTGGACAGTTTTTGGTAGTATGAACGAAAGAGCGTTTGACTTTCTTGTTACTTTTTTTCAGTTCGTGTCGAGGCCACTTTTGAAAACTTCTCGACGGCAGATAATTGCCGATGAAATATGATAGTTAAGTCTAGGGGCAGAGTCATTATGCCTTTCCGGAAACAGAATGAGACAAAGGCAGGGGTTGAATTTTTTTAGATTGTGGAAAAGTTTTGGTATGTATGTCATCTGGCTCGATTTCTGACAGGTATTTATACGAAAACGGATGAAACGATTTAACAGGAGAATCTGAGACAATCTTAACTCTAAAATGGTTCAGGTAGACTACGTTTATGACAACTTTTCCATCAAATATCGTTTCTCGGCTTATTTGGAATTGAAAATTCACAACTTTCTTTGAATTCATTAATTTTATTATTAAAATTTTTCCGTACTGACCTCCACTTTTCCTCGTCCGGGGATTGGTATTGGCCCTTCCCCAAACACGTACAAGTGAAAATCACTACGGAAAAATATCGTTCACTAATGCCATGAGTTTTTTTTTTATTCGCATGGTTGACCAGTCCTCGCCTTTGGCTCGGCCGCCAACTCCACGCGGGTAAAAATCCCCACGGCACTCGCCCCGAAATATACTATTCTAAGATCAAATTCACCAACTAAATGTTAAAACATAATAAGTTGATTGCTATCCCTTTTTGTGAAACATGGGATTATTCTTATTATGAGAGTTTCGCGGGAAAAATTTCCAAGAAACATATTTTATAGCTTACAAAATTGTCTGCAAGAGAAGTCTCTCTGCAAAGATTAAGGTGGCTCATCTATTACGCCAAAATAAATATCAAAAATAGAAAAAAATATGGATTGCGTCGATTTGATGCTAGAAAAAATTCAACAAAAGTTTCAAATGGTTTGTATACCTCGTGCATGATTCCTCGTAGGAATCTAGAGTAAACTAAAATTAAGATAACTTGATGATGTATTTATTAAGCAAATCCAATTCAAAATTTTCATGTAGCGGAATGTTTTTTATCTCAAACAGATTCCCAGGGAAGTGTATCCACCAAAGCGATGATTTTCCTGTCGTTTCTCAACAAAATTTGACAGTAGGTTTTTTCTTCCGTTAAGCAAAGTAATTAGACTCGATGACAGACGTTGACGTCCTTAAGATTGAGATATGAGTGGCACAATAATTTGCAGAGAACTCCTTCCACTTCCAGTAAAAAAAAAGACGATAGATAACGCAGGGATCACCGTGATGTTCTGCACGACTTTACAACTCTTTTTGGTGACACACACACACACACACCGACAATTGATTTTGTGCACTTGATTATTCAGCAACAAACCAGGTGCATAAGGGAAAAAGAGGATTGCGTGATGTTCGAGACATCACTGAATATGAATTATGCTGTGACAAAAGCGTGTGGGCCGTGCTCTCTCTCTTCGATCCCTCCATTCTCAAGTCCTCCTCAGTATCTATGGGAACTACGGGAACTTGGAATCACCGCTGCCGGGTGTGTTCCCGCTTATTCCCCTGACTCTCATTACTTGTCACTGATAAAAAAAAATTAGGAATAAAAAATGAGGAAAAAATAGCAAGAAGGTAAGAAAAAGCAAACTAACCAAGGGAACTAAAGAAATAACATCGCAAGTACGAAAGAGAAGCGAGAACGGGAGATAGGATTCCGCACGCAAATTTGACGTTAACGTTAAAGAAACGTTTAATTCGACGAGTCTCCCGAAATGGCACGCGATTGCCTCAAAAATGCAGGGCCACCTCTCTACTTCGGGCTTTGGAGGGAAAAAAAAATAGGGAAATTCCCAAGTAGCAGCCTTATTATTAGAACCATTACGCTGGCTGTGACAAGCAACGTTTCTGGAGGCTATTCCGATATGGAAAAATAGTCGAAACAAGATAACTCCAGGTTGAAATCGTTGGTAGACCGTGAGGTTGAAGAATTTCTTCATTTTGAAAATAATTCCATTCATTACAGACAACTATGGAATTTGAGGACTATTGATTCATCGATCAGCAATCGATCTTCGTACCACCCTCTGCATGTGGGTGCAGACTATGCGGCGATATGCTTCATTTATTCTAACTTTTCAAAGATGGTTTCTTGGTATGGAAGAGAGGTGTAAAGGGAGATGTATTTTTGAGGCTTTGCGGGGATAAAAACGGGCCAAAATTCACGAAACGTTCCTGATAACTCAATGTTGAACCTATTGAGGTGAAAATTAGGTTATACAATATAAACATAGCAGTTGAGGATTACACCGGAACAATTTTAAAATTTGATTTATATTTCAATAAAATTTTTACTTTAGCCAAATTGAATTTCTTTTATTTTGCCACTTATTACTATAGTGACTCGCAATTTTTAGTATGTTCAACCGTAAATTTTGAGCCTGGCAGATATGATCCTTGATTACTAGGGTCCCACAGTAAAAAATAATTTTATATTTTTTTAGTGTATAGAGCCATACAGGGTGAAATGGACACCCAGGTGAGATAGCGCTTGACATTCATTCTTAAACAATTTAAATGAAGAATTTTTTTTAATTTCAACCTATCACATTTTTTAATCCGTTATGCCCCCTGTGAGGTTGCCAAATGGTCATGGCTGCACTTCGAGAACTCTAATTTGAATTTAAATTCTTTTTTATACGTCACTAAAATTATCATTTTTGGTCCTTATGCAACCTTGAAATAAGTCATAATTGAATCTTTTAACTCTTTAACCTGATTCATGATTTGACTTGCCTTCTCGGTGCTGGAGTGGGGAGAGCCCAACCACACGCTACGCGGGGATCGTGGGAAAAAGCTTAGTCAGGTGAGAAGGTTAAATACTACACTGTTTATAATTTTCGTCTGAATTTTCCGTGTCAAATTCCGGAAATTTTTATCGTGTTCAAGTTCCACTGAAATTTCAGGAAATCGTGTCACTGAATAATCAAATGATCCATTGATTTTCTGTTCAAATAATCTGGAAATCAATAAAATACGTGATTTTTCAGTTCAATTATTCTGTGAAAATTCAGAAGAATCAGGAAAATTCAGGAAAAATGGCAAATTCATGTCATTTTGTTGTTGAAGATTCATGTTTCACTGAAAATCCAATCAAGCTGTGAAATTTCCATCTCACTCCCACTGAAAACTCATGAATTTCCGTGAATTCTACTTAAAACTTGAAATTTTATAACCATTTTTTCCCCAAATTCGATTCAATGTCACGCTCATGAGAATTACTATGATATCTTGCATGAAATTTCAAAAAATTTCTCATAGTGTAATAATCGGTAATTTTCAAGTTTTTTTTCCTGATTCCGTTATTCTCATTTTTTAATGAGTTGAGATAAGATGTGTTCCGCGCTTATAATCACGAAAAAGTACGACTTTACGCAATTAGAGCATAACATACTGTTTTCCATGACTTCGACTGATGAGTTGTATGGCAGCTGCAGACATGAATATTAAACCAAGTGCATGCACTTGGGGCCAAATGTGCATTCAATTCTTACCTCAAGTTTGTAAAAATTTCTCAGGAATCGTTGAGAACAGTGACGTGTTACAGGGCACCACCGGTCTGATTCCGAAAATTAAAGAGGTCCATAAGGAAAATTTTATAAAAAAATCGTGAGCGGCTGAAACCTTGATACAGCAGTCAGATTTGACGCGGACACGTCTAGGTTGTTATTCATGTGTGGGTGCGTCGACGTACCGGTATTTTGAGAATGAGGCAGTCGCCACCCAGATGTGACGCTAAGGGGTAAAAGAATGCCGCTAATTTTCTAACTTTTGACCATTTTTTTGAACAAATTTCTTGCCGAAAGTTATCGATATTTTTACAAATCGAAGCACATTAATCTACAGGAGGCGATGATGAAATGCAGTGTGCTTTGGGTTTGAAAAATATAAATAACTTTGAGCAGGAAATGTGTTTGAAAATTTCGGAGGAAAGATGGTCGTCTGGATGCAGGCAGCTTAAGATTTTTTTATTGTATGGATTGACACAATTGAATTTTTCAAAAAATATTCAAATGTTCTAGAAAATGGGAGAATTGTCTCAAATTTTCTACAAAAACGGAGAATTTTCTCGAATTTTCTACCAAAGAGGGGTCAACTCCGCGAATGAATCCCCAACGTGAAATTAAAGACGTAATAATATCAATTTGCGACAAGAGTGTGGACTAGTGATGTGTGGCTTGCGAGAGGTTTGGCAAACCTATCCTCTCCCTCTTCATACACCCACACAAATCAACTTTTCATATAAGTATTACAAAGAACATATTCAAAGTATGTAGGTATACTATGAAAATAAGAGAAATGGTGAGAACAATTTCCAATTTGCAATTTCGATTTTGGATGGGGATTCCGTTGTTTTTCACACGTGATAAAGTTGAGTTTTGCAGTGGGGATGGTAATCGGGTTTATGGTGAAAAGAGCAGCCGAAACATGACTTTGGCGAGACGAGGATGAGAGAATCCCTAACGACTCAGTGTCACGAGACAGTACCTGAAGAGGCCACGAAAAGCTACGAGCCTTCAAGGCGAGTACGCGGTATTGTTGGATCTATCCGAGGATATTTTAACGAGAAGCTAGAAGTGGGGGTACATTACCAGCAAGATAAGTGATAAGACTTATGGTCACCTTATATGACATTACCGTAAATTCTCTTACTTTTATGCTTGCAATTCTTCAAATGTCATTCTATCCCCTTCCCACTTTGTTATTGTGTTTCAGGTTTCCACCTGTATTGTTGTCTTCTCAAAACTCGTGGCATGCAAAATTAAGTTTCGCAGCACGCCATTTACGATCCTGTCTACGTTTGGAATTTAATTGGAATTCCAAGTTCACGTAGACTTCGTTTCAATGTTACATTTTCATACGTACAATGTCTGGAGATATCGCCAAATTAACCATTAATGTAATGATATCCGAAGATTTGTGTTACTGTGTTATCTTCGATTGATTTTAATTTTTTTGTTTGATTGGGTGTTTTTTTTACTCACCGGCGTATTGAGCTTGCCAAGCCAAGGCTCCGCAGAGTAAGGCAAGAGTCTTTCCACTGCCAGTTGGACTCTCCACCAAGGCGTGCTCTTCATTCCTACAGCCCTTTATCAACTGATAACATAATTGCAGTTCAAGTATCAATTTGTTTCAGATTCTAACTTTCTTGTTGCTTCGAAAAGACAGCTTTATCATCATGCAAATTTTTGATTCCCTGATTTTAGGGAGAAATTATTTGAAATGTCATGAAACGCGAAACCGAGCTATTAACTTCCAAAAAATATGTTAAATGGAATTGCGAAAATTGGACCCCGAGTCATATTTTTTCGCGAAGTATGATTATAAAATTATACTATCAACAATTCAGTAATTATGACAGAGGAATTTATAAAAAATTACGCTCGGAAATGATATTATCACGACTCTTCCAGAAACATAGGGTCTTTTATATATATATATTTTTTTTTCGTGTGCGCATTGAGGATTCGAGAATTGTTTGTACGCACGGGAACTTATGTTTATTGATAGTCGAAATTAGCTGATTAATGGAGCAAGATTACTGAGATACTAAAATTTTTATGGAAAACTCTAATTCAAAACCTCAAAAATTATCAAATCAATTCGAAATTTTGTTTATTTTTTGGCTGCACCTTTGTCTAATCGAACTTGAGAGAATGCTACTATCTTCGCGGAATATTAGAACATTTATGGATGACGCTATAGCCACATGGTGAGATCCTTTTGAAATGACGAGCCATTCCAAGTTATTTCCAAAAAAAAGACTGAATTAGGACATTCGGAAATAATAAACTAATGGAATCGTAATATTTGTTCGATCAACAAAGGAAAAATATTGAATTAATTGAATTAATCAAGTTTCTAATGCTTTTAACTCGGGGCTTTCTTCCAATTCTAACGCACCCCTTACCTTCAAGCATTTATCGAATCAAGTAATTAAAAGTATAGCCAAAAGTCGAGAATGAAAATTACGTATAAAAACGTTCAAGGATATCCAAGTACTTTGGCTACTTTTTCTCCAGTGAAATGCTTTTCGTTTTTTATAGTTGAACATCAGAGCTTTCAATTGAGTCCCATTTGACCCTAAGTTTCCGGGCATTTTACTATGATCTTATTATTTAAACTTTGCAGGTCTGAATTTTAATCTCGATATTGAACCGTTAGAGAATATTTTAAAAATGTGAAAAAAAAATAGAAAGTTTACTTTTGGAGGAAAATTCATGAAATAATAAAAAAATTGCAATTTTTAAAAATTACAAGCATTTTCTATAAATAATTTATAAACTATCAATTTTCTACCACAAAAATTATTTGTTCGGAATCGTAAAAATTTATTCATATTCAAAATTTTACCAGAAATCTATTTCATGCATAAAAAAATAAGATTTCCAGAAGTTTGAACAATTTGAATTATTTATTTATAAACACCAGATGTTTAAGAAAATAATAATTCGGTGCAAAATGTATTTTGAATGATGCTGAATATTCATGTTTTTTTTCAAAATTTTCTCCCGTAATTTAATGGACAAATTTGATGATTGAAAATGGATTTCAATCCAATGGATTCACCCCATAGTGTGGTCTGTACAAGATTATAAAAGATACTTGGACATCCTTAACTAGTAGTCTAGCTCCTCTAAAAAATTATTGAAAACATGAAAGGTATTCCATTAAAGATTCTTTGGAGATTCTTATCGATAATGATACGTGCTCGTTACATTTTTATGAATTTTGCTGATCTAGATTTGTGCTTAAAGGTTAACGAATTCAATTTTTATAGCAATAAATACTATTAAAACTAGACCACAAAGTGAAGCAACTGTCTAAATTTTTTCAATACAGCCGGAACAATAATACTGGGTAAAAATAAGAAAATAATTTGCCAGTACTTACCGCATTCATGACCGCCTTTTGCGCTGGATACGGGGTTAAAGGGAAGTCAACCTGCACCCCCGCTATCTCGAGCCTGTGGTGCATGCTGACCATGGGACTAGGTGTTCCAATATCTTCCCCAGAGCATCCACAATTGGGATCCATCTCATTACAAGCCTCAGGCATTGATGATGGACCTTCCATGATCATGTCGCCCTCATCATCGTACTCGATATTTCTTTTTTTGGTTTGAGTTTTACTCGGGCTCGGTGGAGGTCTCTTCTTAATAATTGAAGTCGAGACATGACCATCCTCACTCGATCCCCAACGGAAGAATCTTCTAGGCGCAGGTTTGGAGTTTTCCTGGGACGAGGATTGAGGATGTGCATTGACCTGGAGAGCTTGAGGACGATAAGCAAAAGACTGGAGACAAAAATCAGTCGAGGCAGTGTCTTCTGGGCTGAGTCCAATGATTTTTGGAGATGTAGATTCCACTGATGGTATATTCTCTTTTTCAAGGGAAGTAGCACCAGTATTTCCCATTGTTTCTTCATCTGAGGAGTCTGACGAGATCATAATCTGCTGAAAGTGTAATGAAGTAGTCAATTTCGGCCATTTGGTAGTGATGGGCACTGTCGCTCTGCTTTGCACCACTGGAGCTTCGAAAGAATCATCGTCTGATATTAAGTCTACGGTTTCCATTGTCTCTATTTTGGGATAATCAAGGCTTCTCTAGCTTAATCTGGGTACTTTCTGAAATAAAAATGGGTGAAATGTTACTTGAATAATTATTCAGAATTGGAGTGGCAAAGGGTTCCAAGTCAGTTTTTCCGTACACTGATAGTAATTTTTTGAAATATAAGTAACAGATGCAGTTGAATTCTCAATATTCCCAACTTGAATTCAATTTCAAACTAAATTGTTCATGGAATTCTTGATTCATCTTGGAGATTCAATAGAATGCAGTTTTTCATGATGAATGATCATTGAATTTTTAAGGATAATTTGGATTTTCAAACCTATCATGAAAATTAAGCAATACATTCCATTGAATTTTCAACAGATTGAAAATTCGGCGTATGAACATGAGAAATCAAATTTCATTGAATATTCAAGAAAATTGATTGATTTATTAATAACAAGATCAATGGAAATTGCATATAAATTGTTCGTTGTTAAAAATTTGAAGATTTTTTTACTTGAAATTTAAAGAGTAATTTTCTAACAGTGTATCTGGTTGAATGTTGGGTTATCACGAGTATTATGCTCAACTCCAGCAGAAAATGTCAGAAGATATTATTCTTTGTAAATTTCCTCAGCCTCGAAAATGCATTTTATCATTTTCTCGTGCAATCGTGTCTTTCAAAAAATTTAATTCAGTTATGAATTATATTTTTATTTATCTGAAGGCCCTCGGAAGACGGTTCATTACAAGTCCTTTTAAAATATATATAATGATGATTGAATGATTCTACTATTTTTATTATGAAGGGAGTTTGGAGAATTGAGAAAAAATGTTAATGTAATAATTAATTGATAATGTTTGAAACACACATTGTTGGAAGAAAAATAAATGGGACTGACGAATGACTCCTGTTGATTTCCGACACTATTTCCTTCCATTTTCTCAGTTTTTTGACCATGATCTATCCTGATAAATACCAAAACATTTAACTCAGAAAAATTGAAAGTCGAGAAATTATTATGAACAATTTTGTACAATGTTATGTACAGAGAGATGAATGACAATTGCCCACAAGATTAAAATAACCTCAAAAGACTGATTTCAATGTATAACTTGTACCTGATGAATAGATAGTCCGATTACAACGTTGGATACTCTCTAGGCACTATAATACGAATTCATGCAATCGTTATCTTTCTTTTGTATCGATTTTAATCATTATACACCTTTAATTATTGCGCCGGGTGTTCAATGGGTCAAAACACATGACACATGCCTGCTGTGGTGCCCGCGGTTTATTTACATCGAGTTTTCTAACGACACTGCTGCGCGCGCAAATTCTCATCCGTCAAGAACAGCACCCACGCACACACACACGCACAATGAAAATTCAAAATGTTACTGGCTAATAAATTGACATCTTTCAGCTTTTAATTTCATTGATTCATGTTTTATTACGATTTTTTCGTTTGATGGGTGAGCTTGAATTAATTGTCCTATTTTTATTTCGCCAACGCAGTCAAGAGAGACCGCACGTTCTTGCCTTGTAGTAGTTCCTTCCAACACCGTCGAGCGGCGCCATTTGCAGGTTTGTCGCTCAGTCATTCATCCATCGTTCGTTTCCAGCACGTGTGATTGTTTATGGGTGTTTTTGAACTGTGATATTCCACATACAATGCAGAGTTAAATATTTTTGACTGAAAATTTCGGTACACTTATTGAAAGTTTTTTATAAAATACTGTCGGATATAATTAAATAAGAGGCGAATTAAATGAAACAGAGTGACAATTTCATTGGAAATTTAAAAAGTTTCGTCATTTAAAATTTATAACTTGATGAAAACGTTAATGAAAGTTGTAAATTTCATTTAATGATTCCATAAACATTAATTAAAATCAGGAAAATGCAGGAAAAAGTATTCTTGAGTTTTGAATGAACCGAAAATTCAGCGCGATTCAATGCTAAATATGTATTGTTCACTGTTTTAATTAAAAATTTCAATTTTTTGCTTTCGAATGGAAGCATTTTAATCGTTCAAATTCAAGTTTTGGATTATTTGTGTTTTATCGACCCACTATGGTCCAGAAACTGCGAATATGCAATTTTTAGACCGTGTCCGTACCTGTGTGTGTGGTAAAATTTCTCTTCAATTGTTTGCTAATGGATGGATGGAATTGAATCTTTTTTTTTCAAACTTAGGTACTGTTGACCTCTATCGATTACCGTTAATTAAAATTTATTTCATCGATTAGTTTTTTCAATTTTTGAATTTTTTTGAAAATCGGTTGTCCCACATAACTAGAAAAAAATGTTATGAATTGATTGAATGATGGCTTAAAAAATTTGTTTGGATGTTCCTTTGACTAAGTTTAAAGATGAAGGCGATAGCAATAATCATTATTTTGATTTATTCGAAAATTTTCAAAAATTTTGTATTTTTTGAAAATCAGAATTCCGGGGAAATCTGTGAATATCATGATTCAAATGAATTCAATCATGGCTTGAAATGTTTATTTTAATGCTATTAAGTCGAAGTTAAAAGATGATTACGATAGTTATATTAGTTCATTTGATTTTTATGATAATTGTTGAAAATTTTGAATTGTTCATGAATTTTCCTGAAAGTGAGCTTGCTGATGGTTTCTTCACATGATGTTGCAAATCGTTCAAGCATTTGTAAATAAAATTTTTCTGTTACGGGGAGACTACTGTGAATTTTAAAAGTTGTGGGTTATTGGAGTGAGAGATAGATCTGAAAACGAATAATTAGTGCAAAAAAAAATTTGTTTTATTGTTCGTTTGCCCGAAAGCGCTTAAAATGCCAAAAGTAGTCCAGGGCCTCCAATTTTTGAACTACGAATGATTTTTTTTTCAAAACTTTCGGAAAAATATGCAGAATAACAATTATGAGCTAGTTTTTTTGAATTCACTTCTTACATAAATTTGCTTTTTTTGTATTTTTTTACACAAATAGTGAATTTTTTTATATAAAAAAAACAAAATCAACTGTGTAGGAGTCAAATTCCAAAAAACTGCCTCGTAATTGTTGTTCCACACATTTTTCCGAAAATTTTGAAAAAAAATCTTTTGTAGCTCAAAAATTGGAGGCCCTGGACTGCTTTTAGCATTTTAAGCGTTTTCGGGCAAACAAACACTAAAAAATTTTTTTTTTGCACTAATTACTCGTTTTCAGATCTATATAATCGATCTTCAACGTATGAAAAGTCTCACTCCAATAACCCACGACTTTTAAAACTCACAGTAGTTTCCCCTTAACATTTTATTGAAGGGCTAACGTGAGAGATGGAACTGTAAAAAAGACAATCGCTTGCATAGAAGAAAAGGGATCATAAGAATAATGATGCTGATAACATTCAATTAAGTTGAAAATCTAACAAAATTAGGTAAAGGGAAATCTTACTTCATTTAATAAAATGAAATAAACAATGAATTATCCGTGATAGAAGGGAATATGTGCAAAATATCCATTCGGAAGCATATTGCTAATTAATTAGCAAAAATAACTATACTATATACAAGAGCAATTTCCCACTGGTTTTCTAACAGTGTGTTTCAGTCGTGAGTCGGAAACACCAACGTTTTGTTTCTCATTGTCGCCATGAATGGGTTAGATTCTACTCTGATTCATTATGATTCTATTTCCTCCTCTTCAAAGATCTATCATTGGAAAAATCCTTAAAGACACAATAAAAGAAATCGCACATTTAGATTCGTCTCTTCAACTTTCATTCATCAGGAAGAATTATTTGAATACTATACAGAACTGTATTTTCATCTGGAATGAATGGCAACCCATTTTTTGCTGTATTAGTATTGTCAGTGAATGCGTCTACATATGGGGGACTCATCCAATTATTCAAATGATTGTAGCTTGAGAATTCGGATGTAGTTAAGGCTTCTCATATAGTTTTCTTAACATTAAGAAAAAACAACGTTTTTGTAATTTTCTTTTAACCCTAGACTGGTCACCATGCGAGGGAATTGCCGCAACACGTCGTTTTATTCACCTTGCCATCGACTGGTTGTCTGGAAAAATTTGAGAAAAATTGAATTCGTCAATTGAAGTATCTGGAAAATTCTAGTATTTTTTTTTCAATATTGTATCCTTAATTCTGGGAGAAAAAAAATTATTTCCAACAGGTGAACAATTTTTTCCCGTGTTGACTGAAATTGCCTGTTGCGCGATGTTGCTGGGAACTCGTTAAACGCGCCCGGGAAGTGGAGAGTGGATTCGGCAACGCTGGAGCCTAAATAACACGCGCGGCACTCTCCCGCGAAGATAACTAAAGTCGCATTTTCCCGTCAGGTGACCAGACTACACTGAGAGAAATTTTTTATAAAAATTATCCTACCGTTCTATAAAAGTGTATCATGAGTCATTGTTTCCTCATTTCTATCCCGAAATTTAGAAAAAATTAATATTTGATGATCAAGTTTTATTCTACGTTAGAGAAATTTTATTCTGATAAAAATAAAAATTACTGTGCCGGCGGAGTAAAAATTAATGTACCGGTAGGGTACAATTTACCAACCGTTCTAGAATTTTCGTTGTTGTCTACATTAGTATATTTCGTCACTAGGCCGAAAGAAACTTTTCTGGCGAATATGAGTTTGCAGCCCGGGCCGAAGGCGAGGGCTGCATTCATATGAGCTAGAAAAGTTTTTTTTGGCCATATGACGAACAGTATTTTTTGTTATGACGGCCGTAGGCAGAGATTCACGGACGCGGAGCGGAGCGGAGCGTCCGTGAAGCGCTGCCTCACGGCCGGAATGACAAAAAAAAATTATTGGACTGGAAGGATAAAATTTGTTATGCGTCAGGATAAAATTTCTCAAACGTAGAATAAAATTTGATCATCATATATTAATTTTTACTAAATTTCGGGATAGAAATGAGGAACCGATGACTCATGATACACTTTTATAGAACGGTAGGATAATTTTTATAAAAAATTTCTTTCCGTGTAGGCTTAATTTTATTGCTTATAAAGCTTCAATTTTTGAAATTTTTGTCAAAATAGGGTGTTTTGGAAGAGGTAACAGAACATTTTTGGGTTTTTAATATACATCCCCGCTGGAAATTCTCCACTCTTTTGATTGAGAAAGATTTTCGTTAGCTCACATCACCGGAAGTGCCTATAAATTGCCGATAAAGTTGAAAATTCCGCACTGTACTACCTGAAAAAAAAAGATTTAAAAAATGTTGAGAAAAAAATCAGGTTCTGGACAGACAAAGCAGACCCAAATTTTTGAAAATTTTCCGTGAAAAAAAAATCACTGAGACGAAGAATAGAAAAAATTTGTAATGAAAGTAGGGAAATGGAGTGCATCATAGAATTTTCAATGTTATTAGCGATTTTAGAGCCGATGAGGTAAACTTTAATTGAAACCATGTTCAATCGAAAGAAAGAAAATTTCCGTTGGAAATAAGTATTGAAAGCTGAAAATTGTTCTCCTACCTCTTCTGAAACACAAAGTGCTATCGAAAAATGAACATGGGAAAAAAATATATTATATATATTCTACATACATCCATTATTCTTTTATTTGAGAATTCCTCACATTGATAGATGAATGTATTATTATTGCATACACAGTTAAAAATTTTCTACTGAAATTTCCGATAAGAGTCTTGGAAATTTCAAATATTTCCACTGAAATTTTAAGGAATGTTGTCATTAAAAATTCATAATTTTATGGAAAACTCCGTGGAAACTGTAAATTTCAGTTTAATTATTCCGCGCAAATCATTGAAAAATCAGGAAATTTAGTCAAATTGCTCCTTAAATTCCAGATTCTTCTGAATTTCTAGGAAATTTGGCATTGAATATTCTTTTTCACTTGACAATTAATGTAAACTGTGAAACTTCCGTCTTCCTGCCGCTAAGAAATTGGCACTTTACTCAAATTTTCAGAGAAACTTGAAATTCCATTGACTTTTTTCACTGAAATCGAATTCAAGGTCTTTTTCCGGAAAATTCAGCCAAGGTTTTTCAACACTGTATGCCTTGATTAAGTCATGATTAACACCAGCGTCAAATTTTTCTTTCTTCTCTTTTTTATTATTTGATTATTATATTGTAATGGATGATTTTTTTATTATTAACACTAAAGTGATAATCACTCCGTCCATTTGAAGCGCGAGCTGGATGAAGATTTCGCATTGGGAACTTTTCATAATCCTCCGTGATTTCAGTACCAAATTTGAAAGTCATCTGTGGGTCGTTAGGGGAGATTTTTAGGGAGGTAGGATCAAAACTATACAGGTGTATTATTTTTCTCTGACTATCCTCACTGGAGAATTTGATGGAAAAAAATGCATTGTCACTCAATCGATCCTATGATAATAATAGAATTATCAGTAAGAATGTGAAAATAATATTCAATCCTCTCTCACAATTTATAGTGAAATTGTCCGATTGTATAATTCTATCTGTTGTATCTTTCAGCTTCTGAACAGAAGCTTTTAAATAGAATTCCTAAGAAATTTTCATGAATCTTTGTAGAAAGAGAGCAGTAAACGAAATTGTGCAAAATTTTCGATCTTTCGATTGAATACTTCTTGCAAATGAGTCATTTTGTGAATTTTTACTTGTATAACATGTAAAATACAACGAACTCTGTTTGAGTCCACTGAACAAAGTTGATTGATTCAAAGAATTGAATATAATTGATTGAATTGATATCATGCAATTACCCTCCTTTTTGAATTATGAAATATCAATAAAATTCAGTCCATAAACATTTTTAGTTACATAATGTGTATTCAATTTCAGTATCCCTACAATCAATTCATTCATTGGGATAGTTTCTATAAAATTTTTTCTGTAATATTTTCTATAAAGATCTGGGATGATTTTCTCGTATTCGTTTGCAAATTGATGCAATTCGTCAGGGAAAAGTACAACTTATAAAACAGAATGATACATTTCGAACCTAGGGTGGTGAAATATATTATTTACACTTGCGTGCAAGATTACCACTCTAGCTGATTGGAATGGGGGAGAGAGTGAGCACGCAGGTGAGGGACTTTTATTTTATCTCCTGTTATCAGAACTGAAATTTTCTATCATGGCAAAGGTGCAAAGTCAGATATCTCTCCCGTAAAGCTGAAGGAAAATGACATTTTCCTCCCGCCGTGATGGCAAAGTGTCAGTGTGACCAGATCGTAACGTCGGCCCATTTAAAATTGTACAGGATTTGGCTATAAATAGCCAAAATCTGGCAACCCTGCAAAGTGTATGCAAAAATGATAAAGCCCGATTTTCTTCAATTTTTTAATTTTTTGCCCTATTAAAGAGAAGAAGGTTTGGGGCAAGAATTTTTTCGTGCTCAGACATCTGTTCTTTTTCTCAGTCAGTGTACAATGAAGTGAAAGAGTAGAATTCTGATCAAGACAATTTATCGTTTTTTTTGTGGGGCTCTCGCGTATGGGGTGCATGACTCGTATCGATACCTACGGTTAGAAATTTTTTGAAATTTCATGGAAAATATCGTAGCAATTCTCATGCGAGTGACATTGAATCCAATTTAAGGGAAAAATGGTTATGAAATTTTGAGTTTTAGGTAGAATTTAGACCGACGTCCAATGGTCGCGGTGGCTAAATCGTTAGGTCGGCTTGGCCACTAGGAGGTCGTGGATTCGAATCCCAGTCCGGTCGGGTTTTTTAACTTCTGGAAACAGGGGTTGGGGGCTCGAAAGGGTGGGGCTGGGCTTCGGATCTCGACTGAGGGGGGGGGGGGCTTAACTTCCGGTAAAGGGGGTTAAGGGGCTCGCCTGGGGCGGATTCTGGTGGGGTCCTCTCACCTCGGTTCTGGACGAGCGGGAGGTTCCTAATAGAGGAATCGACTGTACCGACGGGGAGGTTTTCTGTGGTTTCCTTCGTCTCTCTCGCGGGAGCAAATGGGGTACAGTGTAGCAAGTCGGCCACAGCCGCAAGGTTAGGTAGAGGATAAATAGCGGAGTAAACCAAATGGTTTGAAAATGCCTTAAATAAAAAAAAGGTAGAATTTAAGGAAATCCCTGGGTTTTCAGGGATGTTAGGCATAAATTTCACAACGTGATTGAATTTTCAATGGAACATGAATATTCTAGAACAAAATGACATGCATTTTCCTGATTTTTGCGAATTCTCATGGAATGATTGAACTGAAAAATCAAACATTTTATTGATTTCACATCATTCAAGCAGAAAATCAATGAATTATTTCATTTTTCAATAACAAAATTTCCTGAAATTTCAGTGGAAATTAAACATGATAAAAATTTTCGGAGTTTGCCGCGGAAAATTCAGACGAAAATTTTTAACAGTGCAGAAACAAAAAGTTTATGATTTCCAGTACTACGGTACTGCAATTCAGAACCATGGTACTCAAATCAAGAACCATGGGTTCTAAAACAAGAACCGTTTGGGGGATTTGAATTATATTCGAGCCTCGTCTTCGAGATATTAATAACTTGTAGTAGCCCGCCTGCGGATAGACGGAACCACACGCCTTCAGAGACTATAGAAAAAGTTGGCTGTGGCACCTCGGCGGTGAGGGCTCGCCATCTTATCATTGTTTTCGTGTGTGCACGAGTGGAACGCACGCTTTTCAGAGTTTCCAGTTTGTTTTGTTGTGATAATCTATTTTTCTCCGTTTTTAAGCCGTTTTTCCATAACCATGGATGATTGTAAGAAGAGGAAACACATAAATTGTGTTGAATATCTAGAAAATTTACAGTGAAATTGCAAATATTACATGCATGGGCTTATCGATTTTTCTTTGGATAAATAATCGATTGACACTAAAGATATGCAATTTTTCATGTCTCAGCCTTTTTAGACGCTCGGGTCAGATCCTCGGTGACAGAACCAATCGACGTCAAAGCCTTTTTTAGGCCGAGTTTATTCCTTGTGAAACGACTCAGCCTAACCTCATTTTACCTTGTTCTCCTAGAGACAAAATTGAGAACAAGGAAATTAAAAATGAGATTGTTACAAAAATATGTCAGATGGTTCTTTTATCCCTGACATCCAGGACAATGCGAGCAACAGCTCAGATCCTATTGTGCTGGACACATCTGCACCTGACGCACTCACCCAAGGCTCCAAGCCTTGTTCTATTTCAATAGTTAAATCTGCGCTTGATACATTGATCCAAGGCTCCAAGCCTTGTGCTACTATTTCAATAATTAAATCTGCGCTTGACGCATTGATCCAAAGCTCCAAGCCTTCTACTACTATTATGATAGGTACATCTGCGCCTGACGCATTAAAGTAAGGGTCTAAGCCTTCAATTACAAATGCAATTGTTGCATCTGCGCCTGACGCATCATTCAAGGCCCCAAACCTCCAAAATAATATTTCACCTCAATTCGATTCAGGAATATAGGAGTTCCTGGGCCATCGAAGCCTCATGATGCCGAGATCTCTTTTCAGAGTGGTCTGAAAGCTCGTTGGAGTTTCTGGCTGGTCTCAAATTGGTTGAAGCACAAACTACACAGATTTATGGCAATATCCACCAAATCTGAATCCAGAGATTGCCTTTATCTCCACCGAACCGTTGATCCATAGAGATAAAAATTTTTTAATCAATCTCAAAAGACGCAGGTTCTGCCCTAGTAGCATTGGGGGCGACTCCTCGAAGTCTGCTCTAGGAAGAGATACTAGACAATCTAGGCCTGTTCCAGAAGTTATGTGGTTCAAAAATAATAATAAATTTTGAGTGCTTTTGAGGCTACAGCTCCAGTTTAATTTTTGTATGGCTTCACATCCTTCGGGAAGCTTGAGAAGATTAAAACAAATCTTCAAAATTGTGTCAAGGTTTGGAGATTTATCCACCTTTACAGGAGAATCTAAATTCATCGGATTCGAAGGAGCTTGTTTTGAGACGTAGAGGTAAAACAAACGGTTCAAAAATCTTGCATACCTCAAGTTGAACAACAGGTCCAACCGGAGGCATTTCCTTAATCATCCCAATGACTCTCGATCGACGTCAGCGTCTCCAGAGATATCTCACTTCAGGAGAGCAAGAAGTAATGGCAAAAATCTCTGCAGCCATTCTTGAACATTTCCTTGCCAATTGGAAATTAAACTGTTCTAATAGTTGTATTCTGGAGAGATTGAAGAGTCATAAAAGCCTCTTCAATTCTGACCCTTACCAATCGGTAATTCCTCCAGAATTTCAAATCTCTGAACTGAAAGGGATAGTCCTGAGTGGCGGATAAACAGGTAGGTGATCATAGAGGTAATTAAAACCTCTGTATTACTATCAGAATCCCATCAAGATCAGCTCGTCTCATTGTAACTTTTTGTTGGTGAACCAAATGATTAGTAATGGTTAATTTTTCACCTTAAAAGGTTCAACAAGTTTATGAGAACTCATAATTTCAGTTAAAGGACATGAAAACCCTTCCAACTAATGAATGTGTCTCAAACCCTTCCACTAATACTTTGAGACACATTCACGGATGGAAATATCTTCAAAGACGTATATTTCCTGCCCCGGTACATGTGGAGCATGAAAAGTTCCTTTGTTTTTGCATGGGTGGTATTTTTTTTCAATTTTCCTACCCCCTATTAGGAATTGCGACTAGTTCTCTAGTTTCGCAAGAGTCATGGGACCGGTTATGAATCTTATTGATTCGGAGGCTTCATATCATCCAGCTATCTAGATGATATTTTATTATTGGTTTTCTGGCTATTGAGTATGGTACCAATGCAAAATTGAACTGTCAAGGCTCTTTCTTGTCTGAGCCGTATTAAAAAGCAAAAAGCGTTGTGAATATTTTGATTTTATCAATGACTCTTACAAGTTTTGTCTAGAAATATCTTATGAAAGATGATATGCGTTATAGCGATTTATGCAATAAATAGTCTATTTCATCATCTGCAATCTGGAACAATTTATTCCATTAGAGTGGGTTTTCGCCTCACAAGCTAGTTAAAATGTATGGGTCTACATTGGCATTGAGTATACGCTACACTGAAAAACTGGGAAGAATTTTAAAAAAGTCAAGATGATCATTAATTATGGAAACTTTGAATGATCTCTTGTTCTCCTCAGCCAGATCTTCCATAGTAGCTCTTATTAGAGCTTATGAGTCTAGAACGAATATTCTTTCAGACGCAGCCTTCTGAGGTTGGAAATCTACCTCTGTGTTAAAAGATCAAATTGAAACATCTGGCCTGTATGAGAAAGTCACAACAATACAAATTCCTCAAAGTTCTTGACCATTCACCTAGCTCTCAGGTGTTTTTTCACGACCTATGATCCTGTGAGTGTTCGCTCCAATTTAATAACATCGCAGGAAATCTCTGCGTCAACGGGTTGGAAGGTACAAAATTCTCTCATCTGGGCAAATCAGTTCGATAGCCTTAGCACTGTTGCGAAGGCTTCGGTCGAATCCATATTACATTCCTTCCAAAGTGAATACTGGAGCTGTACATTGCAATCTAAGTTTTTCAAAACTTAGGTGAGAAGGATCTTTTCAATCCAAAAATGGACCTTTTTATCCTTCTTGTCAAATTACACACGCAATCTCTAATGCGTGTAGCACGGCAATCTCCTTGGAGTGTCGATTGACACCTTTTCTCTCTCGATGGGTCACAAAATGTTCTCTACGTATCCCTCACATTTGGCCTGAGAATAAATTGTGAATTTGTCACAATTCGTAGAATTCCAATCGTGAAACCGATGGTATAATGGTCTCCCCCTGTTGGATAGTTTAACTCTGCTTATTTGCTTTCATTTATCCCATCTGAGAAACAAATTACGATATCAAATCCTCAAGGGATCTTTTCTTTCACCTGGTACCAGGTGCCTGTGTCATAACAGCCATAGAAGCTCTTCCATCACCTCTGTTGTTAATTTTTCTCTTTGTCGTTAACAAAGTCTACTCTTGAAAGATTGTGGATTTTTATAAATGAAAGAAAATTAACGGCTGTTTGACATCTAATTCGATTATCCTGCACATTTTTAATACCAGAGTTCAAATAAGGAACAGCGTATGAAGCAGTAAACTCCACCAAATCAAGAAACATTGGGAAAAAATCCAACCTTAAAAAGATTGGTGAGCAAGTTTTCAAATTATGTCCTAGTAAATCACGATGCACTGTGTCCTAGTAAATCACTGTCTTTCTTTTAACCTTGAGTATTTCGCAGAGACGACAAACGTTCTCTCCCATTAGACTTGAGAACCGTCTCAAAGGTGCTTCAAATCTGGATTTCACGATACCAGGCAGGATATAATCTTCTCGCCCAGGCGATCCGCATCCTGTTTCTCTTTTTTTTTATGCTTTGCAAGGCATCATTTTTGCGCAGCCATGTAGCTTTCTGTAGTATGTTGAGTTTTTAGATATAATATCTCTAAGCTGTTTATTTATTCAGAAAGTTTCATAGCTGTGAATCTCCATAAACACTGGCTTGATGGATTATATTGTCCCATAGCCATCTTGGAATCGATACAAGCTGATTCTTAACTTACATTACTAAGTATACAGTAACTCCAGCTGCTGTGAGAAAACGAGTAAGTCTCGAATGGTTTGGAAGTACGATTTGTACATTTCTATAATTACCGTATCCGCGGTTGACCCAAACCTTTTTTGTCAAAGTTCTATTGAAGATGGTTTAGTCTATAACCATTATTTTTTGGTCCATTGACATTCGTCTTTAAACTCTTCCATTTCATGTTCATATTAAATTTGGGGTTTATTAAAAAAAAACAAAACAAAACAAAAAGAAAAAATTGGATGGTCTCTGAACATCTACAAGTTATTCAAATCTCGAAGACGAGGCTTAAATATAATTGTACGGTCAAACGAACTTACCTGTAAGTGAAGTTCGATCGTGACTATATAAAGAGCCTCGTCGAGAGATTCAGTCCCCCCCAACTGGCTTTCCCAAACCCTGTCCAATTTTTTCTACACTCTTGCTTAACTTTAAACTAATGATAAGATGGCGAGCGCTCACCGCCGAGGTGCCACAGCCAACTTTTTCTATGGTCTCTGACGGCATGTGGCTCTATCTAGCCGCAGGCGGACTACTACAAGTTATTCAAATCTCTCGACGAGGCTCTTTATATAATCACGATCGAACTTCACTTACAGGTAAGTTCGTTTGATCGTACAATATTGCGTTACGCAAGTGAGGAATGGAAGAGGTTCTGTATTTTGTGATGATTCGTAACGGAGCGTGGAGGGGGTTGCCTGAGTTGTGATGCCACACCATAATTAAAGAAGATACTTTGAGGAAACAAGAATATCAATTTAAGAAGGGGAGGGGGGGCAAAACGGACCAACGGGGCAAAACGGACCAACGGGGCAAAACGGGCCGGGGGGCAAGTTTGAGGGGAATCAGAAAGAAATCCAATGATGCAGACAATGTTCCATGCATTTATTGTGAAAAACGTTTTTATGACAGTGGTGGGGAGTGGATTCAGTGCCAGAGTTGCAACGGTTGGGCTCATTGTACCTGTGCTAACATTGATGAAAATGCAGGATCCACGTACTTTTTTTGTGGCGAGTGCAAAGAATCAGACTAAAACTTTATTATTTATTACTAACCTCATATTTTATATTTGTTATTATTCATTATTGTTATTCATCATCATTGTTATTATTTATTTTTGTTATTAATCATCACTGTTATTATTTATTATTTTTATTAATCATCACTGTTGTTATTAACTTCCCGGGATATGGAAGTTATTTATTATTGTTATTAATCATCATTGTTCTTATTCATCATCATTCCATCCAATTTCACCAAGACTTTTGATTAGAACGTGGACATTTTCGTATTCATTAGAATGAAGTTATCTTACCATGATGTTGTTCTCAATTTTCATTAATGGCAGTATACTTTTCACGTTCACCTCTAATAATAAATTATAAAAGTCAATTACGAAGTGAAAAAGGTGTCATTATTGAAAGAAAAAACTTTCCTGCGGGGTTTAACTGGTTCAAAAATAGTATCTGGCATCTAACTCCATCACCCACCGACCACCACCTCCTCCTCCATCATTCTCACCCCTCCTATTCAGTGATGAGTTTTGGAAAATTTTATTCGTGAGGAAAAAAAAAAACTTTTTTTAGGGGTCCATTTTGCCCCCAGGGGTCCGTTTTGCCCCCCGGTCCGTTTTGCCCCCTTGGTCCGTTTTGCCCCCCCCCACCCCCAACCTCACAGTTTTCATTTTAAGAGCCCCAGGGTTTTCCACTTGGAAATCCAATAGTTCTCATTTTAAGCCTAGTTGGTCACCAAACACGACTCTGCGACTTTGGTCTCGTCCGCGGGGATTCCCCGCCGTGTTATTTAGGCTTTAGCGTTGCCGAATTCACTCTACACTGACCGGGCGCATTTAGCGAGTTTCCGGCAACGTCGCGTCATGGACAATTTCACTTAACATGAGAAAAAATAATTCATCTGTTCAAAATGATTTGTTTTCTTTAGGAATTTTGTGAAATATGTTGTTCTAAAAAGTACTATAATTTTTTAGACAGTAAAATTGACAAACTCAATTTTTTGGAATGTTTCCGGTCAAGTAGTCAAATGTAATTAAAGAAAAACGACGCGTGGCAGCGTTTCTCTCATAGGGCGATCAATTTAGGGTTAAGAACTCAAAGTCCTGGATTCGAAAACCAGAGTGCCTTGATTTAAGGTACCACACGGAGAGAAAAGATGGATAACAATTTTATAAAAAATCGTGGCAAATATTATTGTTCGAAAGGTAAACGTAGACCGCAATGTAATTCAATGAAAAATACCTGTCTGTGAAGGACATTTTACGATTCGTTCGGTAAAAAATCATTCTCCGTTCCAGAAAAATTCTACGCAATATTCGCAATTATTCACGTTCGCTGGAACAATTTTTGTCTTTGGAGTAGATTCCAGTGGAAAATTGAAAATTCTTGTCATCTTTTAACTGAATATTCGTCTTCCACTGAAAATTCAATCAACTTGTAACATTTCCATCTCACTCCCTCTGAAAACTCATGAATTTCCGTGAATTCTACTTAAAACTTGAAATTTCATAACTACTTTTTCCCTAAATTCAATTCAATGTCACTGATGAAATTTACTATAATATATCTTCCATGAAATTTCAAAAAATTTCTAACAATGGATAACCGTAGAATAGGTTATGGAAGAAGTTTTAGTTAATAATTGGATGTGGTTGAAAAATTATTAATTAAAATTGCATGACGCTTTCAAAAAAGAATATTCCCGAAATTAAGAAGGGTAATAAAATCGGACCAACACGTTTCAAAAGTGAATACTGCAATTTTAATTTCATGTATTTCTTTAATCATTTTTCATTCATCAGAAATCACCAGACCTCAGTGGTATGGAATTCTTGTTGGGCTTGGTAATAGGCTGGCCTGGACGCCGGGGGTTAAAAAGTTTCAAAAATGTAATTTTCCGTGAACCAATTTTATTGCAGAGTCCGTCCCACTTGGATATCCTTAGAGATTGTAGTGAAGGGTGACTCCTGAAATGTGTGGAAACGAGCCATGAGTTATGTTTACTCCAGCTTACTACCCATAAAATATCTAAAGGTTTCGTTCTCTCTACCGAGTCATTATTCTGAAATGCGTCAAATTGCGTGTAACAACCCCTCGGAACATAGGATTAAATTCCATTGTCTATTGGGTGTATTTATGGTGGACTCCACACAGTTGCACGTTATCATCAATTCTTTTCTCTCATCCACTTCACTTATTCTCTCTAAATGTGTTCATTATTCATTTATTTTTTATTAATTTCTCACATTTGAGGGTAAAAAAATGCAACTTTCCTCCTCGCAGTACGTCAACTAGCAACAGATGTGGGAAGATGCACAGAGATATCTTTATCTTGGCAATTTTCGTTTATATGGCAATGCCAAGGGTCAACAGGAAGAGGAGGAAGGGGAAAATTGGGAGAGGGGAAATACGAGTGGCCGAGGTCCATTGTGTCCTGGGAAAAATATGAAATATGAATATAACATATTCCCTTGCAAAACTATATGCAATAAAAACTGGGGAGATAAAGCCGATGCTCGAGGAATACGAAATGCTTCTTTCTCCGTTTCCTACAGGGTATTTGGCTTTTTGGCGCGCGTTTTTCTGGGGACAACTGAATGAAAAGGTCGCTTTTCTGAAAGTGAGCGAATGATGATTGGAGAGTTGGGCGCAGGCAAGCCACCAATAATATATTAGTTTTATTTCGCTCGGAGCTTTTCGCGGCGACGTTTCGATATTTACGGTTTCTTGGCGCTCTGGGCTATTCCTCATTCGCAGGATGGTGGGGGAAAGTATATTGATAATTTGTCAAGTTCCAAGCGTGTCCTATTCTCCTTTGTGGTCAAGAACGTAGTTTTATTTTTCTCCTACCGCCGAAGGAGGAAAAAAACGCAATATTAAGAAATTGCACGGAGAAAATTATGTGACGAATTTCACCAACTAGTTATTGAAAAAAATGAATTACTAACCAGTTGGTAAATTTCAACACCTAGTTGTTGAATTGCAACAATTAGTTGTTGAAATCCATCAAATAATTTTCTCCGTGATGGAAATGTTACTCCATAATGGACTGTATCAATGTTCCTCATATGTTGTCTGTTTTTATTGGAAATGGGATAATTTAAATTACCGAATCGGCAAATAACTGAAAAGAAACTTTATTACTTTGGCTTTGTTCAATACCCTCGGAAGACACATCCGCTCGTTACCAATTCCTCGGCGGAACTAACTCAATGACAAAGGGATACAACGCCCTGGACCTTTGGTGACGTCCACTCAATAGGTCCTATTCATTCAACTCTGGTTAGACTTAAAACCCAAAGTATAAACATCATAGCCCACACTACTCAGAATTTTCGCCCATAAAAATGTTCTTCATACCCGAGTATAAACATAGAGAGAAAAATATAAGATTAATTTTTTCTTCGTATTATTCCAATCGAAAATTCAACAGCTTTATTTAAACCAGAAGGAGATACTGATTTTGTGATAAATTGAGCAGCGGTCAGTACAGGCACTAGGTAGCTCTGTCCATGATCGTACGAATACAACTATTAAAAGAGAATTGTCAGAAAAAGATATCATACACAACAATCTTGAAAAATACCTTTCCAGACTCATACACAATGTATTTATCGCTTGGATTTCTTCATTACTTTGTTAATTGTTTCATATTTTTAGATATCCCAATTATTTTCTTTTTTCAAATGATTCGTAAGTATTGATTTCTCGGAATAAAAGAAGAACTCCCACTCCAACTGTCCACCGAAAAGAAGCCTTCTCTCTCAGTTGAGGCGCGGCTGCAACGCTCATTCATGCGTGTCATCAATTTCCAATGTTATTTCGCGTATTATCTCCACAAGGTATCTGTCTCACAGAGATAAGACGACGGTCATTCTCGCGATAAACATCCCACTTGGCTAGTAACTGGGCCCACCCTATTCTCTATTGACCATATGTGGTCATGTCTTATCTGATCATCCCCGAAACGAATTACCCCACCAATAGTGTCAAATGAACTTCGATTCAACTCGTGGGATTTTCCGGTTTTTTTTTTGGCTTTTTCGAATGAGTTCGAGCGGAAAATGGGGGTTCGAAGGGAGGGTCACGTCTGGACTTGGAAGGAAAGTTAAATAAGAGTATTCTGCTGGCTTAGCGTGGATTTTTTTATTTTCATGAGGAGAACATTTTCAAGCGCCGTAAAGGAAATTGAAAAGTAAATAAATAAATGTTCATGTACATTTCCTGTGGTGAAAAGATGCCTTGGAAATAGAAAAAAATCATTTGAATTTAGACGGATAACAGCGAGTATTGATTACTTGGTATGCTCACCAGTGTTGAGCACCGTCAGACATTGGATGGATGACAGTGCTCTGTATACGGAGAATATACGCGCTAGTACATTACTTCCATTTGCACTTGATTGATGTCACTCACATGGGTTATGATAACCGTTGATCAATTTCCAACTAATGTCCTATTTTAAACTATCGATATTAGTGACCCCACTTACATGTAGAAAGCCGAGACGAAAACCGAGATTTTACATTAAAAAATTGCAGACGGCTGTGTCTTCGACACAACTGTAATTGTACGTGGATACGTCCATGGTCTTTCCTTCTTTCTCGAATTTTCGAGAAGCTCCTTGCATTCCCTCGAATTTTCTGGAAACTCTTTGAATGCTCTCGAACTTTCTAGAAACTCCTTGATTTTTTGCGAAATTTCACGAAACTTCTCGAATTACCTCGAAAGGTCTAAAATTTTCTAGAATTCCAATAGATGGCGCTGCCCATAAGGACCATTTCCCAAACTGACTCCCCATATTAAAACTATAGACGTATCCACGTCAAAAATACGAGAAACTTGAGACCGAGATGAGATAAATTGATTTGGAGTCATCACGAGAAGAGACGATACTGCGTATTTCGGTACTGAGACGAGACCAAAGATTTCCATGTTCATTGAGACCGAGACCATCTCTCCAAAGTATTGTCTCGTAAAGTCTCTCTCAGCATCACTAATGCATGTTGGAAAAAAGATTTTGGAACACTTGGCGATACTTTTGCCGTTCAGTTTTTCTTCGTGGTTCATTTCATAGTAATTCTGAAATTAATTTGAGCGAAAATTTGAGAATCAATAATGTATCATCATTTGAATGTGATCGAGGTGGAATAAGTTCCTCGCAGGGTTCCTCACCCCAATGGTCTTCTAGTCCCTATTTATATGTTCCCCCGACCCGTTCCGCGTAACAATTTCTAATTAATACATCTCAAGACAATTTAACATCTTTTAGGGTATCTTGTGAAAGAGCCCGTTCTAGTATGAAATACATAGTTACTGAAAATTAATCGTTCGACAATCGTCGGCGGATGTGTGATTCAATAAAAAACCATAACCAAACGATTGTGGTATGGATGCCGAGATGGCGGCAACCCCCATCGCGTAATGAGTTTAGTTTCCACGTCGAAAGCCATAAAACAGTTCGTCTCACAGCATGATACCATTCTCGACTGTGGGTTTCGTATGTCGGTACTTTACTCTTCTCTATAGTCCTTGGTTTCTCATCCCAAACATAACTTCTATCCCCTCATAGACATCGGTGTCTACATTCTCTCAATCACTATCGAAAAAAAAAAAAAACAGAAAAACCAAGAAATTTGAGAAAGTGATATAAAGAAAATAAATAGCAATTAGTTTACTTTTTAATGGATGCTTGGTTTCTATGAAATTTTTTTGGTGCCTTTTTTCCAAGAAAAGGAATCAAAATAGTTTGAAATAATAATATAATAATCCACAGCGGAAGGCTCTTTGGCGGCCTTCGTAAAATGAAATAAAATAAAATAAAATATAATAATCCGATGAGTCGAAATTTCTCTGCTTATGCTGTATTCATCTTATAATGTAATGGGAGCAGAATAAATTTTTTATGCGAATCTTTGTTCAAGTTTTTTCGGAAGTGTATTTTCTCAAATATGGTTGGGTTTTCGTTTCGTTAGAGGGTATTGCAAAATTTTGTGAAATCGATGCACATTATTAGGGTGTGATTTTAATTTCCCAAATTCTGACGGCCCACTTCATGACGCGTGTTACATGTCGAGGTTAAATGACCAGTGCAAAAAAGTCATAAAATAAGTTATAATTTGGCGCAGTCGGCGACGCCCTGCTCAATGTCCTGTATGATCACCAGGATCTCGCTCGGTTGCACACACATCTCGTCCTCCCCCTTCGCTCTAGGTTCTAAGCTACATACAACACGAATTGGGATGTCACTGTCCTTTTCTATTCTTTTCTTTCTCATTTCCTTCTCCGGACTACCGGCAACTTGTGTACGTGACCCCCTTGAATGCAGGGAACAGAATAGAACAAACTCCCCTCCCCCAGTTTCTGATTAATTGCCGACGGAAAGGAAAAAAAGGAGAGAGGACGGGGGTCAGCGCCATGTGACTACAACAGAGAGATAGATTTCACAGTTCTCCTTCGCCGTTTTTTTGGTCAACTATAATTTCATGGTTTATGAGACTCCATTGGGACGTTATCATGTTAACTTCCACTTAATATTTGACTGATAGGAATCGATTCATTAACGGCACGTTGACACCCATTCAGAGGTCACCTATCAGTGGTAACTGTATCCTGCATACGGACGAAAAAACCATGAAAAAAAAGTGAATAAACAAGAAAATTGCACGGAAGCGAAAAATTCCATGGCCTCACAACATCAGGGTGTCTCAGCAGGAGAAAAAAATACGACAAAACCCAAAGTGGGTAGAGTCGCAGATCGTTAACAATGGGGAGAGTCGGTGGTCTTGCCGAGTAATGGACACCTATAAACGCCGGAAAGAGGCAATAACTTCGGAACGCATCCGCGCGTTCGGCGTGCTTCTCCTTCACGCTGGTACGATCGCACATGTCGTTTTTGGGCGAGGACTTTCTTGAAGAAGGCGATGAGAGGAATTGTGAGTTCGAGAGTTTCATTTCATGCCGGAAGGGACTGAATTTTCGTTGCGCATCGAGGGAGCAATAGTGTCGCATTACATATTAATCTCTTGCAAAATGCGATTTTATACAGCGAGATCTGCATCGACTCGAATCGAAGGAAATATTTCGGGATATGGAAGTTGAAGTGATTGAACTGATTTCTTAACGGCAAGGAGCATCCCTTCCGTTGCTTACTTGTCGAGTAACCTATGACAGTGTTGGTAGATGGAGAGGAATGTGGAAGAAAAGTTATCTAGAAAATCTTGGTAAATTTTACCGCCCGAAACGTAATCGTGGAGCAGAATTAAATTTACCCAAAAACTCTTTTCTCAAAAATATCTTACGACTCGTTCAATAAAAAAAATAACATGTGTGCGGAAGCAATGATTACGGTCGCATGTGCAGTCAAATTTTCCGCACCTGTACGGTATTTACTTTTGTCAGCGATGCAGACGACATGGGAACGATTGAACGAGCGAAACCGAAAACTTATTGTATAGTGTCCGGAAAAGAAAATCGATCTCCATTGCAGAAAAATTCTTATGCATTGAATAATTCACGTTCACAGGCGTATCTTTTGAAATTAAATTCCAAATAATGTTTACCACTTAAGAACAAATTACCTGGCAGTTAGGAACATTTACCCTTTGTCTTGAGCAGATGAGATACACATTCGGTACTGGTCAGAATTTCTTGATTAAATTTTCGGATCAGGATCTGGTAAGATTCTGAATAGAGTATCTGTATCCAATATGGCGGAGGAAATTTCGATCCTATCCGCGTGAAAAAAAACTACGTCCAAATATATTTTGAATGTATTTCAACCTTATGACATACAAGAACGGCAAAAAAAGGTGAATGCAAAATATATGGCAAATATATTTTCGGATTATAAAAAAATTATATTTCGGATATAAATGTTTTATAATTTTCAAATATATTTTGCATATATGGGAGATTTGTTTTAAAATATTTCGAAAATCTAAATTAGTAGTCGAAATATGTAGAACATCTATCTATTTATATATTATATACATTTTAAATATATGCGAATATATTCTGATCAGTTAAATCCTGACTGGATCTGCATCAGACAGCGTTTTTTGCCGGTATGGATTAAGAAAAGCGTTACATTTCTGATTCAAAACTGATAAAAATCAGTTTTTACTCATTAGTCTTAATTTAGCTTGTTTTGGTTTCTTCTCGGGTATCTAACTTGTCAGTAATTTCCCTTAGACTTTTTGCTCCGTACACTTCATTTTTGTATTTCAATCGATGTCATAAAGATGTGAAACGCCATATCAATTTTCTTTTCTCAATAACATGACAATATTACTGACTGTATATACCTACCCGGGGAATGTTGAATACTAATGGCTGCTTTTCATTGGTGACAAAATCGTTGTTATTGTGATGACTCTCCAAAAAAATCGAAATAGAAAGCTAAAATTGGGTAGGACTCTAAGTCTTATAAGAGTTCGTATACGATATTGCAGACTGCAGTATTTTGGATGGTTATATCCTACATATATTATTCGTAAGCAACTCCGGGTCAATTTATTATGTTTAGGTTTAAATATATACGGTTGTATATGTTCTAAATTTTGAAATATACTTTTCATGGGAGCATCAGCTCTTCATTATCTTCACACTCGCTCAACGAAGCGTTACTAGACCGTCGTTGTGATGGAATGACCAAAAAATTTGTCTCGATGAAAAGGGCTAATTGTAAATTGATTATCATAAAACATATAGGTAATAGTTCTCCATATCTTTGCCGCTTTACTATTCATATATTATGAACAGTGTGCGCATAGGGGAATTAGAAAGAACTGAGCTTCATGCAAGTTCCTTTTTGATAGGAATAAAAAGGAAACGAACACTCATAACGTATATAGTAACGGTCGCATGCCTTCTGTCGCATGTCTTCCGCCGAACTGCTTGTTTCCTTTTCAATTTCAATGATTGTGGGTAGAGAACCATTAGTGGTCTTCATTTCATCGCAATTACAGACTGGCACTATAGTGCCTCATTTGAACCATTTTCTATTGTGTCGTCTCCAACTGGATCGAATGCATTTTTTAAAATCCGAATCATCAATAATTTTGCAAGATACAGCGTTTTTTCCCCCAACTGTTTTAGTGAATTGCACTCAAATATTGGTAGGTTGACCTCAGTGGTCATAATGCAAATGAAGTCCAAGGTTTTTCAATGGCCGGATCATTACAATATTTGTTTCATTTTTTATTCAATACATTCAAAGAAATTTATGAAGGGTAAATTTTAATGTTTTCTCATGCTAGGAATATGAAAATGTCATCAAGTTTTCCATGAGGAATCGTATCGAATATCCGAGTCTGAAGATTATCTGTACCCAATAAAAAATTAAGTAGTGGGAAAGACTCGACAGGAAACATGCGATTGTTACTCTACGCGCTATTAGTCTTTATTTCCTTTGTATTTCTACCAGTGCCACTGGATGTACACTTCTGAATTTATTCCAATACGTTTCTTTAATATAATAGAGAAAAATTCCCACTGTTTAATTTCATCACAAAAATGAAGAATTGTAATTACTATGCGACTTTTGCGTTAAGTAAACCTTACCATGGGAATTATTTTTGCATTATAAAATAGTATATTACGTTACAAGTGAAATTACCGCGCGATAGACTCGACCAGCCACACAGAGGCACCAGAGTCACCGGCTCGCCTTGTGGCGCCTCCGCTTGGCTCATCTCGTCTATCGCTCGATTGCGCGTGTCTTACGATTGTTCCTAAAAACATTACCCCACTCGTATTAAAATTCCCCTTTTTTGCACATGTAACGTACACTATTTTTTGAAATTAATGCTTGGAAAAGTCCAACATATTTTGTTTTAACTTCTAAATAGAAACTACTGAACAGAAAATCCTACTAAATCCTGTCGGGGTGAGGGAGAACGGGCAACTGTGCTTACGTAGGTGTTGTGTGCTGTAGTGAGCGTTTCGTTTAGAGGATTGATAGAATTAGCCAAAGACTACTAGGGAGTTAAATCAAAATCCAATTGAATTTTCTAAAAATTCGTAAGATTTTTCCATCTTATTAATTCGTACGTGCAAGTACGAAACACACACATTTAGCCCGTAAAATACTTGGATCATTAACAATTTAATGCAGAAGACCCTAACACATAATGGCTACCGTATGGCTGATGCAATTCAGTTGAGACGACTAAACCGATGGCTTCAGCTACGCACATAGGTAGTTATAGGAATAACCACACCGGATTGGTCGAAAATGTAACGACAGTGCTATCATTCAAACAGTGACATCGAAATGAAACCCAAGTTGTAACTAGAAAGTCAGCTGTTGTAAGCAAAAAGTGAATCGAATCCCGTAATGAGAATCCCGTAACCCGTGTAGGAATCGCGCCGCTCAAGCTCTGGTAGGAAGCCGTATCCCAGCTAGAAATACGCCGCTCCACCCCGGCTCGGCAAGCTACACGCCTACCCGAGTTTGAGCCGCGTCATGCGCTCTCAGCCGCTGTTACACTAGCGCTCGGGATGCTTTCCTGGGCCTTAGTTGAATGGCCACCGCTCAATCTCCGAGGTATCCTCAGTTACTCGACCCCGGCGCACCTAACCTCAATAATAATTTGACGGGTCCCATAGCATTGCAATTTGATCAAAAAATTAAGGGAATAATTGTGAAGATGACATGGATTTGCAATTAAACGTAATCACAAGCGCAACAAAAGCTGAAGTGGTGTAAACCAGTCCAGTGGTATTAATTTGAAATACGATGTAAAATAACTCACAAAAACGTAATAAACAATTTTTTCTTTTTTTTTCAACACAACTCGCAACATCTAGAGAAATAGTCATTGGAAAAATGAGAACAAACCTTCTTTGTTATAAAGTTATATTGTCATGTTTGAATCGTCAGACACACGTTCAGTGTTTGAAAAAAATAAAATTCATGGAGAGTAAATCAGTAATTACAAGAGGGTAACATTGAATACAATTTAAAGATGAAAAATCATAAACTTTCGTATATCATTAAAAATCCAATGATATTCCAAATTTTTTAGCAGCATTAAGGTACTTCCGCAGTAAGTATACTTGGTGAAAATTTCGAAATGGTATAAAGACGCAATATTTGGATCATATGTTGTTGACCACATTGAAAAGATATTCCCAAAATTTCAAGTCCCTGGTCCACCCCATTTTTGAGATATGCATCGGCAAACATTCAATTTTTGCGTCTTTTCCATTTTTGACGATGTATATCTCAAAAATGGGGTGGACAAGGTACTTGAAATTTTGGGAATAGTTTTTGAATATGCTCAACAACATATGATCCAAATATTGCGTCTTTATACCATTTCGAAATTTTCACTAAGTATACTTACTGCGGAAGTTCCTTAAGACGAGTATTCCTTAATATGTTTGAATGTTCCATAAAAACATGAATATTGAGTGACAAATTACGTTGGTTTTTCCATGAATTGAATAGTAAAAAATATGTTTACTGGATTTTTTCCAATTTTTCAATACACGGTCTTTGTCATTTTATAGATCAAAAGAAACCATAGAAAGTAATAATAATTCAAAATTACTCTGTCAACTGAAATATGTAACGAAAACTAAAAAATTCACCTTGATTTCCCTTTCCTGTACTTTTTACATTTTGACAAAGAAGTTGAAATGGGTAGCTTACTTGTAATTTCTGTGAGAGAGCAACATGGAATTCGATGTAAAGGGGAAAAATCATGAAATTAAAAATTTAATTGAAAATTGTTAGAATTCCAAATTTTTAAGCACTAGGAAGATGAGAATTCTCCAATTTTTTTCAATTTTTAATGAAAACTCTACTAACTTATAAAAAATTTGAGAATGAATTAACCTGAATTTTCCTCGCTTTTTAAATTCATTTTCATGGAAGATACGCACGAAAAAATTTAATAGAAAATCCTAGCGAATTCGCTGGAAAATTCTATAGGTTTTCTATTGAATTGTCTATAAGTGTTTTGCCGTTTCTATTGACATGTTTAATAGAAAATATTATATAGAAAAAGTCGATAGAATTTCATTTTTCTATAAAATTTATTCTATTGAGATATTTTCTTTAAAATTTTCTCGGTTCAAATTCTACAAGTTTTTTTCATTCAATTTTTATTTTCTTCCCTTCAAGAAAATAAAAAAAAAACTTAGAAGATTTGAGCCGAAGAAATTCTATAAGAAATCGATTTCTATTGACTTTTTCTATAGAATATTTCCTATCGAACATGTCAATAGAAACGGCAAAAAAACTTATAGAAAATTCAATAGAAATGCAATAGAATTTTTTAGCGAATTCGCTGGAATTTTCTATTAAATTTTTTCATACGTGGAGTTAAACTGAAATTTGAATCATCTCATATTTTCATTGAACAAAATATTTTTAATGAAAAGATTTTTGTGTTATTAAGGAGACGTTAAAAATCAGTTGAATCGGCTGTATCAAGACGATTCAAAAATGATAGTCTTGAATGATTCACGAAAGGTATTTCTGTTTTTTTTTT
This sequence comes from Diachasma alloeum, assembly GCF_001412515.2. Classification (NCBI taxonomy): domain Eukaryota; kingdom Metazoa; phylum Arthropoda; class Insecta; order Hymenoptera; family Braconidae; genus Diachasma; species Diachasma alloeum. The sequence continues at coordinate 94,500 of NW_021681259.1, read as the reverse complement.
CTTTGAAGAATGAAGACACGTGAGATGGACTTGTTTCGATTTTTCTGTACTTTTATTTGGGGCAATGGGGATTTTTTTTGCGAGATTTTTTCCGGGGAGGAAGATTCCTATAAACCTTTAAGATTATTCTGGGGAATGATTCAATTGGATTTTGCCCCACCCTCCCCTCGAAACGACACGACTGAGTTGGAACTGAGTTTCGAGCATTGAGCCACTGCTCAACCTCAGGTACCGGGTTGTGCCATCTTGGCGTTGCGCTCCAAGCCGGTATGGAGCGGCGTGATGCGCCGTGAACTCGGGTACAGCGTCAAGCCGAGGCTGAGTTCTGAGTACCCGAGTTGCGGCTGAATCCTCGGTCAAATTCCTACACGGGAAACGAAAAGTCACTTTTCACTTTACTACCATAAAAGTTACGAAAAATACCACCTTATGCACAAAAATTTGTAAACGAAAAGGGACTTTTCCGAATACGTGTTTCAAAAATTTTATTTCTTGAACTAGTTTTTGAAATTCACATCCACGACCATGTTTTACACAATAGAATGACTAATGTATAATCTCTCGGTTTCCAGAAGTATCGGATTGATCGCTCCAAAATTGACAATATTCGCTGATAACCAAAAATTCAGATTTTTAATCCAACGTTTACTATATTATGGAAGGTCAAAACAACTTCTCGGTAAAAAAATGGAAAAAGAATAATATCTTTTGATGGATTTCGATGAAAGACATAAAGATGACAATTTCCTCAATTCTGATTTTAACCAACCAGAGTGCGGTATTCGGGATCACGTGACACGTTCCACACTGATAATTTCCCCGGTTGTAGGGAAATTATCAGTCCGATAATTTCCCTGTAGCCTGTCAATTGTTTTCTACGAATTTGACAGATATTCCTCACATTTTGGTGAAATGTGTCCCGTAATCCCAAACACCGCACCCTGTTCGGCGAAAATCAGAATTGAAGAAATTGTCCTCCGAATACCCGTTGACCTTCGAAATTCATCGGATATTTCCCTTAAGCTTCCCTGCAAACCAACAAAAGTGTCAAGGTTTGCAGGCTAAAAATTTTTAGCCTGCAAAACTTGAGACTTTCATTTGTTTCCAACGAAGCTATCGGGAAATATTCCGATAATTTTGCAGATCTCGGGGTATTATAACTGATTATTTTTCTCACTCAGATTTCAGCCAATCAGAGCGCAGTATTTGAGGCTGTCAAACAGTTTTATTTCGGAAATTTCTAAAAAATTTCCGACCGAAATTCACTAGCAACTTTTCAAATGTTTCTCATCTTTCAACACATTTCATGTTTAATATTCTGTGTGACAGATAAACAAAAAAGTGGGTTATAAATGTATGGCTGTGTAGATGTATCTGGATGGNGAATTTGACAGATATTCCTCACATTTTGGTGAAATGTGTCCCGTAATCCCAAACACCGCACCCTGTTCGGCGAAAATCAGAATTGAAGAAATTGTCCTCCGAATACCCGTTGACCTTCGAAATTCATCGGATATTTCCCTTAAGCTTCCCTGCAAACCAACAAAAGTGTCAAGGTTTGCAGGCTAAAAATTTTTAGCCTGCAAAACTTGAGACTTTCATTTGTTTCCAACGAAGCTATCGGGAAATATTCCGATAATTTTGCAGATCTCGGGGTATTATAACTGATTATTTTTCTCACTCAGATTTCAGCCAATCAGAGCGCAGTATTTGAGGCTGTCAAACAGTTTTATTTCGGAAATTTCTAAAAAATTTCCGACCGAAATTCACTAGCAACTTTTCAAATGTTTCTCATCTTTCAACACATTTCATGTTTAATATTCTGTGTGACAGATAAACAAAAAAGTGGGTTATAAATGTATGGCTGTGTAGATGTATCTGGATGGTGTTCACTGCACTCTGCTTAGCCGAAATCCGAGTGGAAAAATAATCCGTCAAATGCCACTCGTTCTTCAAAATTAATCGGATATTTTGAAGCACTAGTGGTATTACTACTGAATATTTTTAAGGAAAAAAATTCTAACGGATCTTCGTTGATCCGTCCTGAAAGAAATAGCTCTAATTTTGGATTGTTAAATGATGGAATAAGTTTGATGAAAACCCTTCGATGAAAAAGTTCTTCTTGAATAGTCGGAAAAGAGGTAAATAAAAACTGAAAATTAAAATTTGAAGGATTTTGAGGGAACTGATTTTTTTGTGTGTAACAGAAAGAATAGCGGAAAAAAGTCGGGGGCGCCACCATTTTCATAATCCTGTGTGTCACTCCGACTTTTTTCTGCTGTATCTCCGAACTGTCGCAATAATTTGTCAGTTTCATTATAGTATATTTCAATATAACACGGTTAAAATTTTTTTGAAAACCAAACAATAGCCGCACTTGAATTCTTGATGTTGTGAATTTGAATTCAATTTAAGACCAAACTGCTCATGGAATCTCTGATTCAGGTTGTAAATTCAGGATAATTGAGTTGTCCATGTTAGATTATCACTGATATTTCAATGACATCTAGAATTTTCAAATTCATTGCGGAAATTGAACATCGCATCCAACTGAATTTTCAGTCGATCGAAAATTGAGCTACATTGTTGTTTGAATTTTCAAATTATTTAATCATTTTCATTATCATGTGGACTTGCAATTCCATTGAATAATCCAGAATTCATCTGATTTTTCAATAATAAAATACATGAAAATTTCATGTGAATGAGTGATTGTTGAAAATTTCAAGATTTTTTACTTGAAAATTCATGAGGAATTTTCTAAGAGTAAAGTGCGACTGGTTTTTCACGAGTGTGAATTTGGGGACACGAGCCGAAGCAGTGGACTGCCAATCACACGAGTTAAAAAAACTCCGTCGCACATGTATCGAACTATATTTTTTGTACCTTAAGGAAATTCTGCAGTAAGTATATGGGAGTAGAAGGAAATGGACTGCAGAGCTGAAATTTTGAGAATATATTCTTTAAGTGATTACCAATATTTTCCCCAAGTCCCAAAACGCTGAACCACGTACATTGTTGAGGAGAAAATATGAAAAATGTATCATTAACACAGACTCTTATGGCACTACTTTCTCAAAAATCGCAAAAAATTATCAGCAATGAAATAGGAATCCAAACGCTTCACGAATTGAACCGTATATATTTCAGGAACATATCCCCATAATTTCATCAACCGTCACCACAGGGATTATTTGTAATTATTGAAAATATATGGCATAGTTTGGGATTTGAGTTACGTTAGAGGAGACTGATTGCTGAACATGGCAACGTTGAGGGAGGTTAGAGTGCGCGCGACGGAGGCCATCGTGTGAACTCAGCCAAAGCATATACTATAAATTCTATAGTCCAGTATAGGATTTTATCGGGACACAAGAATACCAACTGCGTTGAACAAAAATGCGTGGTTGTCAAATCTCTCATGAAAATTTTCATTTGTTACAAAATTCAGATAAATAATATTTCGGAATCAAAATTATTTGGAATTGATTAATTATGAATAATAAGTGCAAAGAAACCTAAACGACGAAATTTTAATACACCTGTGAACTTTTCGTCATTTCATCATTTTTTTTTCAAAGGATGCAGCGGAATGTCGGAACCTCTGATATTTTTCCCCACTCCATAGCCCCAAAATTTACTGCGGAAGTTCCTCAATTTGAGTACAATTGGGATAGGATTTCAGTAAAAATTTCTGGGAACTAGAACTTTTCTCTGATTTCTAAAGAACCTTCGCCCAGGATAAGTGAAAACGTTACTCAAATTCAGGCCTTTTTGCTGTCTAGATTTCAGTACCACAGAGTTGTGAACTCCAGAGATTTTTACTTAAAACAAGAAACTTTTTTGTCTGTGTAGTGTTTGAAGTATTGAACAAAATAGTTTCATACAGAAAGTTGAATATTTTCGAAACTACTGATCCTATTTCGTAAATCTGAAATCCCATATTGTAATATTATAAAAGCTAATGTGATATCTCAGTTCGATGCATGAAGAAATTATTAGTTAATGAATTAATTCTGCCGTCTCTGAGAAAAATTTGCTTAGAAAACTTTCATGGAATTAGCTAGACAAATGTCTATCTAATTGTATGAAACAGTCACGTGGAGATCATACAGTGATATTTCCATTTTCCATTGTTCTCTCTATCACACATCCGATGATGATATTGACCCGTAATTTATCTAGACGATAATGCAGGTGTGCATGCAGAATAGTCGTACGCATAATTGACGTCCTTTGGTCTTAGTAACAACCCTAAATTTTCACTATAAAGGGACGTTCGCAAACCCATTCGACTTACTTACAAATGACAATTTAAACTGACAGCTAGATCTGTGCAAATTCGGGAGAAATAGTGTGATCAAAACTCAGTTTCACACGTGAGTCTGAATTATAATTAAAAATCTTCATAACTACCGTCAGTAGCCCAGTTTTCGGATAGGTTCCAGTTTCCGGCGATAGAGGCAGTGCGTCGTACTTATTTTTATATGAGGAAAAAATTCAATAGATCCATCATTTATCTATTCTTTTTTTCCGAAAGTGAACATATATTCAAGTTTAGGGGGTAAAAAATATTTACAATCTAGATAATACCAGATTCGATAAGATCGAATGTACATCCGGAGGAGACAGGCGGGGTACCCATTGAGGGTTTTCTTGCGCAGTGAGTTTAGAATTGACTGTCACTTCATAGTGACAAAGTATCAAAATGTAAGTATCATGAATCATTATACCCATTATAATCCTTTCGTATCGATCATAGAAGAATGGGAGTATAAGGAAATTAACAAAAAAATTCATTTCGAGCCCAAAATATTAGATCCGAAAACTGGAAGAGCGGAATAGAGTACACCTCCAGTTTCCGGCAATGTTTTTTCCCTATGTCTAAACTGTTGCGTTTCTCTTCAAAAATCCCTCTCATGCCACGAATAATTAAGTCATAATTTTTCTCAACGATGAAAAATACCATTGCTAGAAAAATCAAGAAGGAGAAAGCTGAGGAGGAGAAAAGACGTAAACAACAGGGTAAAAAGAAGAGTTCAACTGCGAGTGCCAAGAAAAGCGGCAGGAGAAGGAAAATTTTTGAGAATAAAGTAATTACTGTAACTGCTGACGCCACCAAAGAAATCAAGAGAGAAATACTTAATGATATTTCTAATGACTCAAAGAGTCCTCACGATTCAACGAGTAGTACTCTAACTAAGGTAGCGGAGGCAGTTTCTGATCAGGAGGAAGTTCTTGATCACTCGGCTATTTATTTATTAAGTGCGAAGTTTGAGTTGAATTGATCAAGAAGGTAAAACCAACAGTGCAAAGAATAAAATCCCTGCTTTCGCTAGTGATCTCAATTGTGGCAGTGGTACCACTGTAAATTGTCAAAAATAAACGGTAAAAGCANTTAAGTGCGAAGTTTGAGTTGAATTGATCAAGAAGGTAAAACCAACAGTGCAAAGAATAAAATCCCTGCTTTCGCTAGTGATCTCAATTGTGGCAGTGGTACCACTGTAAATTGTCAAAAATAAATGGTAACAGCGCGCGAACGCGGGAAATGGCCATTTTCGCCGTTTGCTTGTGGAATGAGCTAAGTGTGTACCTAAAGCTTCAGCACTCAAATTTTACCATGTAAGTACCGAATGATCATAAATATGATCTAAATCTCAAGTTAAATCATAGGAGAACAACTCAGAATGATAAAAAATAGATAAAAAAATTATTTTCAATAATTACTGTGGTGATCAATAACTGTCGCCTGAATTTAACCTGTCGGTATGTGTTGATCGGAGGATTCATGAGTTGTCAGCTCGGATTAATTGAAGCCAACTGACAGTTTTTTAAGAAAATGTCAGTTTAATAATCTGTCAATGTAAATATTCACCTTATTTTTCCCTCATGGTGGTAATTATCGTTGTTGTAACGATGCAAATAGTATCGAAAAATGGTGGGATGCCACGAGTTGATTTTCATTGAATAAATGTGAAATTTTTTCGCTAATGAGTGATTTTACCTCTGATTATTTATTAATAATAAAAAAAAATAATTTAATGATCAGTTAGAGATGAAACAAGTAGGAAATTAAGTCATTATTCTCCTCATCCCAATGATCAGAAACTGCCTCCACTCGTGATCAAAAACTACCGCATGCGACTACATCGTGATCATAAACTACCGCCAAGGCGGAATTTTCTTAATGTTAATTTTTTATTAATTATTTGATATTTGTAGCTCAAAAGTGGATTTTTAATTGATGTTAAATGTCTGTTTTACACTTTAAAAGAAGTTTCACTCCGTTTTTATTTGCTGTTTTCTCATTTTTCACCTTAACCTGAGCCCGCCGAGCTTAACTGATCAGAAACTGCCTCCGCTACCTTACATCCACAGCTAAGAAAAGGATGAAGACTGCTGATTAGCCGCTCTATAATAGAAACTCGTTTTTTATTTTCGTTTGTTGATTAATATCAAAAGTATATGCTCCAGTTGTTATTATTTACAGTTATATTACATATTATATTACAGTTGTTATTATAGTTTATATTATATGAATATTTATTTGATTTTCACCTCTAGAAATGAAATTTCAACTTTTTTTCTGTCAAAAAACTTCAATAATCATTTGCCAATTGATATTGAATCATTCTTTTCCTTCGGAAAGTCGAAAAAATAACTATATATAACCGGTGAACTCTTAAGTATCCGAAAACTGGACTACCCGAGTGGAAATTCTGTTCAGGTCTCGATCAGAAACTGATCAAGTCCGATCCGAAATTCTGATCAGGCATGTTACGCCTCCATCTTATGTTTTTCCACTAGGGTACTGACGGTACTTGAATAACTACAAGAAATTCAACTAAAATTGTTCATCTTCTCAAATCACTTTAAACTATCATAAAAATCAAAACGTCTCTGGAGGCCAGTTGATCGAGTAAGAAAGAAGAAAACAATACAACCGATACGAGCTCTTTGCAACCGGAGCGGTTCTGTCATCATAGCTAAAGCAAAATAGCTATTACACATATCACTTGAAGAGAACGATTGTAAACCTAAATAATGAACTCTGACTGGAATTTGGTTGAATAAATTTGTCAATCAACGTTTCTTCTTGCAATTTTATTTGGATAAACCTTACTCAACTCTAGATCTAATCCAACGGAAAATATTCAGAAAGCATTGACACATCTAAAGGACTTTTGAATTTGGTCTGGGTCCCTGGAGTGAAGAGCATCATTTTTGCTTTGATCCGATACAGATATCATCAATAAGTATTGTGTTCGGCCGTAATACTAGAATCCTACCGAATTTCAACTCCCTATCTCGATTCCTCAGGGAGTCATCGTGTATAGACTGACGTTATCCTGAAAATGAAAAATACCAATAACTATCTATTTGTCTCTGGGGAAGTAGGCTTATTGTGACTTGATTCGATAAATATTATCATAAGGATTATAATGTATTTTTTATTACCTCAACATATTTTATTTAGAGAAATACGAAAAAGGAAACTATTCGGAGTTCAACGGATTACCAAAGTGGGAGTAAAATTACCAATAGGAGAAAACCAATAGGAAAATTACCAATACGAATTTCGCACACTAATTTTTTTAATGTTGCGCATACTAGTTACTTTCCAGTACTTTTAAATATTTCCGGCTGCCATGAGCAGCTGACAAACCATCAGCAAACTATTATCTTAACTGAAATTGTAAGGGAAGAACAATCTTCAAAATTCTCCATAAATTTGAAAAGGTATTGAGTATTTTCCTGCAAACAAGCGATTGCGTTAATTTGTTTTGCAAAAAGCCCGTGTAAGCACTTGAGATCTTTAGCCGTTCAAAACTTGACACTCGCAGTTGTTCTGTCATGAAACTATCGGGAAATACCCGATCATTCCAAAGCCCTTGAGGTATAACTACTGAAAAATTGCTGTAGCTCAAAATCTAATGGATTGTAATAAAAACAATTATGGTCTAGAATATCAGATTTCTAACGATGACTTCACTACTAATTGCATCCGGAGAAAAGATTGATAATCGTTATTTTTTCATTCTCTAATTTTAGATGGAAATGACTCCAAATGTCATGCAATGTGACGGAATGATTTAGACCGATCGGAGTGGTCACCTGCTGGTTTTTGTGACGATTTATTGTAAATCAAACGAACTTACCTGTAAGTGAAGTTCGGTTGTAATTATATGAAGTCTCGTTCGAAGGGATTACAATCCTGATATTTACTGGTAGTACCGCTGTTTATGCAGGTTGAGTCACAAGTTTAGAGAGCAATTTGAAAAAATGCGCCATCAGGGTCTGGTGGCGCCCGCACAGATCTGTCGTTTTCATCATTTTTAGTGCCAAAGAAAATAAAAAACAAAAAGGGGAAAAAATATCGCCTCGAGTGGGTAGAGACGATATTCATCTTAGGGCGGGTTGTAATCCCTTCGAACGAGACTTCATATAATTATAATCGAACTTCACTTACAGGTAAGTTCGTTTGATTTATAATTATATGTCAGTCTCGTTCTCGGGATTACAATCCTGATATTTACTGGTGGATGTTCAGAGATTGATATATTTGAACTTTTTGTTTTATAAAAATTTTCATCCGCCAAATCAACTATTCAGATATAATTGCCGCATTATTATCACTGTTCTGATTATTGTCACGATTATAATCATATAAGCGTGCAGTAATACATTTGTAAGAATCTCTTTTAATGAACTTTTAATGCCATGATTAAGAGAATAGTGACACTAGAAGGTCCATCGAAAAATATCACAAAACCGTCGACTCTTGCGACCAAAATGTAATTTTGTGAATAAGGCTAGATATGCCTTCAATTTCATTGGAAAAATCAGCCGACTGTCTAATAGTCATGTATACTATTAATATCAGGCTTCTGAGAACCGATATTTATTCAACTGCTTATTATTCAAGAAGTTGTCGGTTTATGAGGTTCATTGAATGACAACAAGGGTTTCTGTATAAAAAGTCCAGAGATTTGGTCATCTCTAATGGGAGGAAGAGAGATTGCGATAAACTTAGTATCTCTCTTCAAAAAATTGCAAAAAAAAAATTCTGTATATATTCTGTATATCAAAATTTTATATGTAGGAATTCAAATAGGATCAGAAAACAATTATATGCACGAGCGTATCGTATTATACAAAAGTATTCACGCTCGGTAGAAATGGTTCTTTCACTCTATGGAGAATCGTTAAGGATTCGAAAAATAAAAATAATTGATTAGAGGCCAGTAAAGCCAAAAGAATCAGGGATTCCGCTTACTGCAAGACAATTCGCACAAGGTAAAAAGAGTTCTATTTGACTGGTTGCATTTTGAGAAACGCTTGAAGTAAAAACGAAGAATTTCAAGGAAATATATATATATATATATATATATATATATATATATATATATATATATATATATATATATA
>NW_021681259.1:76865-84846 GCF_001412515.2 Diachasma alloeum | reverse complement strand
ATATATATATATATATATATATATATATATATATATATATATATATATATATATATAATAGTGCATTTTTTTAAATTTCCTGGAAAAATCCAGATGAATTATATTTGGCACTTGAAATAGAAGGAAAAATTCGCCATTTTTGGTTTTTCAATCAATGACGTATTTTAGAAATTGTTGGGCATATAATAAGTCAAGGAATCAAGGCATTGACAGTAGGCACTTATTAGGTAAGAGTGGAAAATACTACTAAATATCTTATGAATCCACAGCTGTACAATCATTGAAGAAAATATAGGGTGAAGATAATTGGATAGGAACCTAACCAACATGAAAACATTGAGTATCCTGGCAAAGATGGTCAACGAGATACGACTATGAGTCTAGATAGCATTCATCATTTTTGGGATTATGAATAATATCATTGTTATGATTTTCCATGTTTAGTGAATTATGGAGGATTTCCAATTGGCAGTAAAAACCAATCTACTTGTCAAGTATCTGAGATCACTTCTCTAGAGGCAAAGTTCTTCAAATTTAGCACTAATTTATAAGGCATCCGAAACCAACAAACCAACCTTCGGAATATCCCAACGTTTAATAAAATTATAACTGAAAAGTCTGACAGCTCTATTTTTGGTTTAATATGAGTTGTCCGTAGTCTCTTTTCTGAATTAAAAATTTAATTAGATAAGATGAAATCTACATCTAACCAAATGCTTTTTTGATGGCATCGTTCAATAATCCGGTATAACGGTTTAACCCTGAGACTAGAACAATGATCCCACGTTAAATTTATGTTAAGCTGTGATATTCGCAATTTGAATTCAATTTTTTTTTTTATAGTAGTTTCGATAACTTTGAGCCAAAAAAGCAATTTTAAGGATAAATATAAACAGTTATATTCATGTATAAAATCGAAAGGGGAGCATCTAAGAATATTTTTATTATTCTGACCTTTCCATTTTTCATGAATAGAAGGAAAACATTCTGTTTATCAATTCAAAGCTAATTCAAGAGCGAAATTTCAGGAAAGTTTTTTAACTTTGGTGTGCCATGTATTAGAATAAAGTGCAGGACTAGACTTGTGACTTCTCAGTTGTCCAAGGATTCAATTAGAAAACATAAAGAACGTTTAAATTAATTAAGTATTCGTAATTTGAGGTAGCTCAAAAATATATTCATCTGAATGAATGGTCATTTCTATAACTCTGCGTTATAGTTACAAATGTTTAGTCATGCTTTTTTATTTATTCATTCATTTGATTATCCATTATGTCCATAATGATTATTAATCTCATTTTTATTTGAACAAGATCCAAATATAATAACCGATTTCATAAGTTTTAGACGGAAAATGAAGTTTTCATAACTTATAACTATGAAAGTCTATTCTCAAAATGAAAAATGCATANTTTATGCAAAAAGAGAAAATTGCAACTTTTGACATAATCTCAAGGTCAAGCAATTTTCTGAAAAGTTATTCAAATTTAAAGGGGAGCTGTCTGACATATTTTCCGTTTGGCAGTTACAGAGAGACTTGTGATATGCTCATTCAGATGAAAAAAACTGCACATTGGCTTTGTGAGGAATGTATTGTTACGTATAAGACGGTAAACCACAAAATGGCGTGGAATTATCATTCCAATTTTTGTTGAATTCACTGATTATTCAGATATATCAAACGCTATAAGCATCTTTCTGACTGAAAGAATGCAGAAATTCGAAATGAATTTGCGTTATAAGCATCCAAGTGCCTATTAAGAGATTGGCATTGAAAACCTTTTCAGTGACTTGACATGCTCCTTCACAACCATCGTGAGGAGTTGTCTCAAAATTGATAAGTCACAAACCACCATAATCAGTTCATTTATGAATGATATCATTTTTCCTGAAGTTAATTGACAATNGAGCCAAAAAAGCAATTTTAAGGATAAATATAAACAGTTATATTCATGTATAAAATCGAAAGGGGAGCATCTAAGAATATTTTTATTATTCTGACCTTTCCATTTTTCATGAATAGAAGGAAAACATTCTGTTTATCAATTCAAAGCTAATTCAAGAGCGAAATTTCAGGAAAGTTTTTTAACTTTGGTGTGCCATGTATTAGAATAAAGTGCAGGACTAGACTTGTGACTTCTCAGTTGTCCAAGGATTCAATTAGAAAACATAAAGAACGTTTAAATTAATTAAGTATTCGTAATTTGAGGTAGCTCAAAAATATATTCATCTGAATGAATGGTCATTTCTATAACTCTGCGTTATAGTTACAAATGTTTAGTCATGCTTTTTTATTTATTCATTCATTTGATTATCCATTATGTCCATAATGATTATTAATCTCATTTTTATTTGAACAAGATCCAAATATAATAACCGATTTCATAAGTTTTAGACGGAAAATGAAGTTTTCATAACTTATAACTATGAAAGTCTATTCTCAAAATGAAAAATGCATAGTAAAATTAAGTTTTATTTTGTATTCATTTCATTTATTCATTTATCTTGAGAATAAAACATGTGAATCTTTAACTAAGATTCAACTGAGAATGTTTTGTGAAAAAACAATCGTGCAACTCTGTGCACATCTCAGATTCAACAATTTTATAAAGAATGATTTAGTCGGATAGCTCTNTTCACTGATTATTCAGATATATCAAACGCTATAAGCATCTTTCTGACTGAAAGAATGCAGAAATTCGAAATGAATTTGCGTTATAAGCATCCAAGTGCCTATTAAGAGATTGGCATTGAAAACCTTTTCAGTGACTTGACATGCTCCTTCACAACCATCGTGAGGAGTTGTCTCAAAATTGATAAGTCACAAACCACCATAATCAGTTCATTTATGAATGATATCATTTTTCCTGAAGTTAATTGACAATAGTAGATTTTTTTATTTATTTATTTATTAATTTCTTTTTTTTTAAATAATGATTCAGTGAATCTGATTTTATCTCATGAGATATTAATTGTCAATTCGTCATTTTCGTGTTTTTTTTTAATGAAACTCCTATTATTTACACATACAAATAAATTTGTACGGGTGGNATGATATCATTTTTCCTGAAGTTAATTGACAATAGTAGATTTTTTTATTTATTTATTTATTAATTTCTTTTTTTTTAAATAATGATTCAGTGAATCTGATTTTATCTCATGAGATATTAATTGTCAATTCGTCATTTTCGTGTTTTTTCTTAATGAAACTCCTATTATTTACACATACAAATAAATTTGTACGGGTGGTGGAAGCACATTTTTAATAGTAAATGTGCAACACTGTATGCGATTATTTATATTAAATGCAAACAAAAGTTGGTTGTATTTCATTTTCCTATTATATAATCTGGAGGATAGGTCAGGATGAAGGCCAACTTGATTTAATTGGAATTATCGTCTCACCCATTGAAAAATCCTCCATTACATCTAGGGATGCTTCTTGTCTCCCTGATTGCAGAACCCCGTGTCAGGGTTTGATTCCCCCAGATTGGAAACTTCCAAAGTTTCAAAATATTCTATCACTTTGATAAGATTTTGAGAATTTTTCATGACATTTCATGGTTATTCTCATCTGAGAAATCAGGGAAAACCTGATAAATGTGTCGGTGAGATCAAACAAATTATTATTATGTAGTTTATGTACAATAAACTAATTGAATAAGATCATTAAAAAAATAATGGTATTATAAACATTCTTGTTTGTTTCATTTTTTGAATGATATTGCTGATTTCAGCTGGCGTTAAACTTTGGCGTTAGCCACATTGTCATTGGTTTAGCCCTGTATTCAGCAACGCACTGGTTGTCATTGCCTCCTTCGTGCAATAGTCACCAGCCAAGACGCGCAAACGTGACTCTTTCATCTCGAGTACACGCAGCCGTAAACAAGAAAAATTGCAAAAGTAATTTTTCAACTCGAAGAATTGATTTACCTTTTGAGGTTATATCGCACTCGTAGTGCAAAAATTCCTCCAGCTTCATTATTTCAGGTAGGATTTCTCCTCCTGGGAAATTTCCTTTTGTTGTTTTAATATTTATTCACATTGTATATGACAACAAAGTTGATGATAAATCAGTTTTGAGTGAATAAAATAACTCTCTATGATGTGTCTCTTTCGAGCACAAAAAACGTTATGAAAACGACAGATCTGTGGGGGCGCCACCAGACTCTCATGGCGCATTTTTTTGAATTGCTCTCTAAACTTGTGTCTAAGTCACTAATCATCGAAATGAGAGAATCATCAAATCCATCGACTACAAAGCTTCCATGTGAAAACAAAAGGTCCATAGTTTGGAAAAAGATTATGGTTTCTTCAAATCCGCTTCGTACCGCATTGATTACCTCAAATTTTGGTGGGATCTGGGATTAATAGATAAAAAGAATGATAATCATTGACATCTCAATTTACGTTGGTTGCTTATTCATTTCAGATTCTAATTGGTTATGCGATTATGAACTTTGCAACAATTGGTTGATGGCGTTCGATTTGATGAAGGAATATAGTGCGTGGACTAGTTTTTCATTCAGTAGAATCTTCCTTTGTGATTATTGGTGACGAGCTATTGTCCTGTAGAAATTGCTCATGGATATCCAAAAGCAGATGTGTTCTCCATAATTGAGGACTCAAGTGTCTGAATACATGGTTAAATTTCAGATTTTACTGAAAATTTAATGTAATTTAGCACTGAATATTCATATTAGATTGGAAATTCAAATAAATTAAGAAATTCTCGCCTTTATGCTGTTGAAAATCCTAAAATTTTACTGAATTTTAGTAAAATTTTAATAATTCGCATTTGTGTCACTGTCCTGAAAATTAGTAGTCAACGGTCCATGAAATTTCATTTTTTTTTCTAACAGGGTATCCGAGACGACGAGCATAGCGTCGTCTCGCCACACTGATAGAAGAATTCGGTTAATGTTACCTAATGAATTCAGTTGAATCTTTTTTTCTAATCCGCTTGTATTAAATACATATTCGTTGGAGGTAACTGTAAATCTTGTTGATTCAATAAAATCTAATTTCCTGTACAGTTGTAGGAACACAACGGTTTTGTTGACACAAGCGAGTATTCGGTAATAGTTACCGAATCTCAATTGATAGAACACGCCATCTAGTTCATATCGACAGTTCAAGATCATCGTCTATAATGGTTTTCATTTACATGTCGCAAAGACGCCGATTATATCATGTCCGAATACCATTTTCATCAGAATTAAGTGAATTTTAAAGTAAATTCATAAAAAATGAAGGATTTATTAATGTGTTTTGGTTTGATTGTTTTGTGTGAATTATTTTTCAATAGCCATAACCTTAAATAATGTGCTTCATGTGCTGGAATTTAATCCTTCTAAATAGCTCGTGTCTCGGTACGATACTATATATAGTCTACGTTTCTTTTTAATATTATTAAAAATGGTGCTCACTATCAAATGATAATTAATCATGAACGAACAACCCATTTTTCACATCAATTGACCATTCAGTAACTATTACCGAATGGTCCATTTGGATGAACACGCCACCGCTCAACTGAATCGTTGGGTAACTATTAACGAATATTCAGTTGTTCTGATTGAATAGCACCATTCGGTAACAGTTAACATCAGTTAACATCAACTGAATTCTTCTATCAGTGCATTTGCCATCTACAGTAGCGTGCGATCATTCATTCACAATAAAATTGAGCCTTACAATCACCATTGAATAACATTTTTCGAACACACTTTAATAATGAATGATGTATGTTATGCGCCGATCTCAGTTAAGTATCTAATAACGGGAGATTCATTTGTGCTGTTGAACCCTAAAAATCAACAACCTATGTTGATAGTTTTTTTGACAATAAATCTCAGCCTGTTCATGGAGTGTGGTCAACCACGGCTTTCCTGTTTCTCAAACATCGTCCGCTGCCCACCATGCGCCTTTTATCTTCGTCCCCTTAGGGTCAGACATACCCTCAATTCCCTCGTGTCACTGACACACCATTTTCCCCTTTTCTGTGGTAACGATGGAAACAAAAATAGTACAATTTATGTATCGAATAATGCAAACAGTTATATAAAGGATTCGAGTTTCCCACAGATTTCCTGCAAAGGATTGGAATTCCTATGCATTATGAATGCATGATTCTCAGCTGGAATCATTGATTTGTGAAATGCATAGTTTTTGTGGCCATCTGACATGGATCTTCGATGAATGTATTGAAAAAGATGGTAATAAAGGGGTGAAACAAATATGTCTGCTCGAGAGACAGGAAGTTGTATCCGGTCCGGTTGGCAGTTTGGGTCTACCGCCTTTACGACGGTTGCAAGGGAGTCATAATATTATTATGAATAATTCCCACAAGTTTGCTAATTTTTTATCCTTTATTCGATTTCTCTCAAGGACAATTCATTGAATGTGAGGAGTTATCTGTCAGTGTTCATTTAACACGTCCAAATAGAGCCAGTAAGGGGGCAATGTAACTTGTAAATGCGTGATGCATTGCACGTGGCGGATAACGATTCCACACGATATGCGGGTTCTCGCATATATTTACTCTCACTGGAAAATTTTTTACACTCTGGAAGATGATGCGGCTCTGCCTATGTCATATATTGCGTCTGATATGCACGGAGAGAAATATTCAATAAAAATTACGTATCTTTTCCATAATTCTGGAGTGAAATGTGGTTGTAGGAAATTTTACGGAACTGTCACGGAATTTTTCCAGAGCGTTCCGTAATTTTTATCTGAATCTCCTGTGAAAAAGTAAGAAACCGTCACTTGAATGTTCTGAGTCGATTCAGTAATCGGTGAGCGAATTCTGAGTTCCGTAATTTTTACTGAATATTTGTCTCCGTGTGTATCTCACGAAAAGTGAAGCGGGTCAAGGTTGGGCCAGTACTGCGAGCCGCGTAGAGTTGTTAGTTGCGAATAAGTTTATCGGCTATGTGCATGAAATATTGTATTCTTGTTTGATTCCTTAATTTTCTTCAATTATGCGACACAGTATGAATATGGTAAACAGCCTGGTTTGTCAGACTTCAAAGCATGGAATTGAGTATTCATTTTCCATTGCATAGAATGGATTAAGACAAATTTTAGATTTAGTCTGTCTGCTCGACTCAATTTTGTAGACATTATGCAAGAACTAATAACAAATAGTGCATTGAAATAAACATTTTTTTCCAGAGCCATTATACATAATTTATGGCGTAAAATGGGTACTTAATTTCATTTTCCAGTCTAATGAACATTGTAGAATAGAAAAATCTACATCAGATGGACATTGCGCAATAAAGGAAGTATGGCTAAAGGAATTATTATCAAGTTTAATTTCCACTGAAATTTCAGGAAATTTCAGGAAATTTCATCCGTTTGAAAATACGAAAAATTGAGTTTTTCACCCTCTCAATACACTGTTGAAAAATTTTCCCTGAATTTTTCGGATTTTAGCCTTGAAATATCAAACAAGTGATAGTTTCACGTAAATTTCGAAGAATTTTGTCATTGAAAATTCATGATTTTCATGGAAAAATGCATGGAATTTGTAAATTTCAATTGAATTATTCCACACAGAGAAAAAAAGTGGATTAGCTTCAGAAACTAGTTTCTAGATTTTTGAAACTCCTGTTCTTAAGCTTTATCCTTGGTGGGATCATAAAAATTAACCAATTTGGGGATTGTTTTTAAAAACTAATATTTTCTAAAGCCAATGCTGAAGTTTTCTTTATTTTAGAAAATTTTCAGATTGAACTAAAAAATTGCTGCCGAGGTATTTAAAGGGCGTAAGTGCCCCATACTTGAGGAGGGAGGATTTTGTAAAAAACGAGAGGGGGGATTGTGAATTGACAATTCACAACCAAAAAATTGAATTGGTGAGTTTTCCAAAAATATCTCCGAAACTAAGAGAGATAGCGAATTTTTATTGATAAATTAGGGGGGGAAGGCAAGCTGTATTGAGTTTTCGATGTATAACAACACCACCACCCCC
>NW_021681259.1:74124-76698 GCF_001412515.2 Diachasma alloeum | reverse complement strand
CCCCCCCCCCCCCGCCCTCCCAATTTTCGTAAAAATTCGATCTTCCTTAGCGAACCACCCCTCCCCCTGCCCTTCTTTGCAAAATCGCCCATCCTCACATCTGAAATTCCCGATATTTGGGCACCCATCCCTATGTATGGAGCACTTACGCCCTTTAAATACCTCGGCAGCAATTTTTTAGTTCAATCTGAAAATTTTCTAAAATTAAGAAAAATTCAGCATTGGCTGTAGAAAATATTAGTTATTAAAAACAATCCCCAAATTGGTTAATTTTGATGATCCCACCAAGGATAAAGCTTAAGAACAGGAGTTTCTAAAATCTAGAATGTAGTTTCTAAAGCTAATCCACTTTTTGCTCTGTGTGCAATAATTTAATTGAATTTTACAATTTCCATGGATTTTTCCATGAAAATCCTGAATTTTCAATGACAAAATTTTCTAAAATTTCAGTGAAACTGTCATTTGTTTGATATTTCAAGACTAAAATCCGAAAAATTCAGTGAAAATTTTTCAACAGTGTATTGAGAGGGTGAAAAACTCCATTTTTCGAATTTTCAAACGGAAAAAAAATGTTTGCACCCCAAATACAACGATCAACCCAAAGTTTGTTATCGGGAATTATCTCACGATGCTCCCTTTACCCTTTAAACAGTCGGCAAACCTCTGGGGATGTCTCCGGAAACGAGAATAAAATATCCCGGATTCCGGAATATAATATACCGGATTCAGGAATATTATTCCGGATTCCGGAATATAATATACCGGATTCAGGAATACTATTCCGGAATATAATATTCCTGATTCCGGAATATTATTCCGGATTCCGCAATATAATATACTGGATTCCGGAATATTATTCCTGATTCCAGAATATAATATTCCTGATTCCGGAATATTATTCCGGATTCCGTAATATAATATACTGGATTCCGGAATATTATTCCTGATTCCGGAATATAATATTCCGGAATCAGGAATATGTGTATTCCGGAATCCGGAATATTATATACCCGATTCGAGAATTTTTTTTTCCGTGAATACTTGATTTTCCAGTACAATGATTCCGCGAAAATTCGGAAAAATCAGGAAAATTCAGGGAAAAATTGCAAATTCATGTCA
Source organism: Diachasma alloeum (assembly GCF_001412515.2). NCBI lineage: Eukaryota > Metazoa > Arthropoda > Insecta > Hymenoptera > Braconidae > Diachasma > Diachasma alloeum. The sequence goes on along the minus strand of NW_021681259.1, from coordinate 75,579 downwards.
TTTTGTCAAGTTATGAAATTTCCGTCTTACTGCCACTGAAAACTCACGAACTTTCTTTAATTCTACCTAAAACTTGAACTTTCATGATCATTTTTCCCTTAAATCGGATTCAATATCACTCTCACGAATTACATTTTCTATGAAATTTCGAAAAATTTCTAATAGTGTACACCCGCTAAACTGCCCGAACAAGTGATCTTTTCAGGCAGGTATTGCAACAACTACTTTTGAAGATCGACGAGTATTTGGAGGATTATTTTTTACGTTTGTATTCTGGCCAGAGAGCGGGGTTCGAATGTACGTGAGACATATTCCAAGAATATACGAGAAATATTTGCCAAAAGAAGAAAAAAAAGTGACATGTCCCAATGGAATTATGATTTTCAAATTCCAAGAGGTAAATAACAGAGGAAGATAAGAGAATCTCAAGGGGTAAATGATCACGAGGGTGCTGGGTGAGAGCCAGGGAGGATAATCACAAGGGTCGAAGGGTCATAAATCTAGTAAAATAATCAGAAGGCTCTTCCATTCGGCCCTCGCGATCGTTTGACATTTGTGATGCTCTTGCCTTCCTTTCGAACTTGACCTTGGTCATTGTCCTATCTGCCTTTCCCGGTAGACCCTTGAGATTGTCCTGATTACTTCTATTGTTGGACCTTTGCGTGTTATGGTGCTTATGACGTTTGAATTAACCTTGCAAGATACAGTAGACTCTCGCTAGTTGCACGCTAGTTAGTTGCGCGACTTCCCCTAATGCCCTTCTCGGACGCTGGAGCGCTGGCCCCCACTCTTGGCCACCTTATCGCTTTCTTTGGTCCTCCGTAGGTAAACACAGATTTCCAAATAATTTAATTCGAAAATAAAACTATTCATTCTCTCTGATTTTTCTGAGAACTAGATTGGCAGTGGTTGATGAGTGGGTGCAAGGGAAAGTTGCGAATTTCTTGGAAATGTGTACCCCTATAGCCCTTTCGATGCGCCACTAGCGAGAGTCGACTGTACAACCTTTGCAACGTTTGATTCGTGCTAGATTCACTTGCCAGATATTTCAAAATGTAAACTGAGTACTGCAATTGAGGATTTCTGTGGCGAGTTTCGGTTCTCCGACTGGCGACTTCTGGTAATTTCCACTCTTCCATTAGAACTCTCACTATTATCTGTCAATTCTGCCCTCAAAGCCCATGGGTTGCAACTAAAGAGAAGAGCGACAAATTCTCAGGTCTCGTTGAGGCTCCCGTTTAAGCGGTATCAAGAGTTTAAGGGTATCGTCTTGACAATTTTTAACATTGTATCGTGTCGATATCAGTTCATGAAACCGTGACTACTGTCGGTGTCAAAAGTAGAGACCACTCGAAATAAACGTCTATAACTCAGTGAAAAAAAATCGTAAAAATATGAGACCAAATACACTGTGTAATATAAGTATTTCGCTTGCCCAATACGGAGTTTCAAGTT